>NC_056572.1:8358708-8606208 GCF_018340385.1 Cyprinus carpio
ATGCCTCACAGACATGATAAATATATCTATAGAAAGCTTTAAATTACTACTTAACGAGATAAAACAAATCGAAAACAAAGCTCTTTCATTATGATAATAATCCGTAAAGATGCACTACTCTCTAAAGGCGCGTCTAATGAGGAGATGCTGCTCTTGACAGTCGCGGTAGCATGGTCTCATGTGGTTTCCACCAGCGCAGCAATTTTTTTCATCATTAATTAATGGATGTCTAAAATAAAAAAATAAAGACAAGCCTAAAACAGGACCGAGGCCCGGCCCGCGTCTGAACTATGATGTAAAAACTGGCCCGAAGCCCGGCCCGAGGGGCGTAAAAAAATCGGGGCCCATTGGGCCCGGCCTGGAATGCAGGACTCTAGCAGGGTTAACATAGAGACACGCACACAGACTAGCACTCATTCTAGGCTTCTTACAAACTTTGTGGGGGAAACCTAAACCCAAACCATTCACTACATTTACTACAAGCAGGGCGTTGCTGAAAATGAGTGTGTGCGTTTGTTCACAGAATGCTGTTGTCACTGCAGCAAACTCCCATTTATACAAATAATTATTCGAAAAATATAATTTCCCAGCAGCCAGTGGGCCCCTCCCTAGTGTAGGCCCCTGAAATATATATATATATATATATAATATATATATATATATATATATATATATATATATATATATATATATATATATATATATAGTTATATATAGTTATATATATATAGTCCATTCAAGCTAAGACTACACCAGTGGATCCCTCAAATTCTTTTTGACTTTTATGTTAAATGGCATAGTATGTTCTATGAAAATTATATATATTAAAAAAAAAAAAAGAAAAAAGAAAAAAAAGACCATACTCGGGGACCTTTTTACTAGTTGCATCGTACCGGAAATAGGTACGTCTTTCAAAAGTTCCGATGGTGCTACATCTTGTCACCGCTATATGTATGCCTACAGCGGCAATCACATTGTTTTCAATGGATAAATTGTTAAACATTTATTGAGATGGCAAGGATTTGTTTTTGTATATTGCTGAAGTACATATTCAAACAAATTTCCTTAAAGCGTCATGGATAATCAAATAGAAACGGTAAGTTACACTGAGGGCTGATCATTCATGCTAGTTAGCTGCTACATTTTGTTGTATGCAAAGATTATTATATTTTACAAACAAAAAATGTCTGAAACTGTTAGGATACATGTATTTTTAATTATTTAGATAGAAAGATATTTAGTCTTCATGTTGGACAGATCAGCAGAACCCCTTACAAAAGATCTTCATGATAACCATAGTTTCTGCCTTAATATTACTGACGATTTTACTTCTGTAATATACGTTTAAATACTGTAAATACATTACTGCTAACAAGCATATAAATCGTTGAATAAAGTGACTAGCGTTCAGAAAGCTTTCTGACATTTTTAGACATTTATTTTGACAGTAGTGGTTACCACAGTGGTATTGTGATAACATTATTTAGAAGTCAGGAATTCAGCTTCACATTTAGTAAACAACGAGCTCCTTCTTTTAGTTATAAAACCTGAATGACTCTTTCTTGTTGTTGCTCTCCAGGCTCTCTGCTGCTCAGACAGCATTTCCCAGACCTCTGTCACTATCTCAGACTTCTCAGATGAGATTTTACTGAATATCCTGCGATTCATTCCAAGCCATGACCTGATGCTCAATGTGAGTCAAGTGTGCCAGAAACTTCGAATTCTCTGTCTGGACAAGAGCTTGAGAGCCCATGTACACCTGCATAAAGAATACACAGTAAGCCTGAAAAACACACTTACTGTCTCTCATGAACCTTAAAGTATTTCTGACAAAACACACCAGTGTTTTTTTTAATTTGAGGTTACAGAACTGGCTTTTAATACTGTGTAAATTTTGTCTTGGGGTGTTTTTCTCTTTCTGTGTTGTTCAGCACTTTGATCAGCCTTTTTTGCTGTTTTTAAATGTGCTTTATAAATTAATTAAACCTGAAACTTGAAGCATAAAATCCTTGCCTGCTCAAGCCTGTATATTTCTTCTGTAACTGCCAACATTCTTACTGGCTCAATACACACACACATACACATTTACTATGAAAGTAGGTATACACACACACACACACTAATCATACATTATTTTTTTTTTTTAGATAATTTTAAATGTAAATTTTTAATATATTTTTTCTAATTTAAATGTATAATTTGTGTTTATTATTTATTAATTATTTGTAACAATTATAGATGATAATAATTAAATAACTAATTATTATGCAATAAATTAACTTTAATTATTAAACAATTTCACACATTTTTCACACATAATGTAATTTATTTAATCAAATGTACATGAAAATAAATACTCATAAATACTTTTTCTGGAAAATAATGGCACACATGGCATTTTTATCCCATTTGTTTGTCACCAATATCATTCATCAATTCATTCTTGTAATTTGAAACAAAACCTCATCTTTATTAGCCAGTTAGATCATTTTACCTCTCTTATAGGTTTTAAAAAATTGACACACAGAATTGGCAACCAAATGGTTAACTATGCAAGGCCTGAAAATCTTACCTTTGCATTGCTTCCTATTCACAGGCAAATGACGATGCTGTGAAGCAGCTCTTGAGGAACTTTTCCAGTGACATCCAGACTTTAAACCTGAGTGGCTGCTACTGGTTGGCCGGCTCTACAGTGGATCAGGTCACTCGCTGTAAGGCTCTGGTCAGCCTTGACCTTTCAGGCTGTCGATTGACTTCAGTTCGCCTCTCGCATCTGCTGACCTCTCTTCGTTCTCTTCGTTCTCTGGCATTGGATGTGTGCCCGGGGTTTGACCTCCATAACCTGAGTGCCGAGGGTAAGTCTGCATTGGCACGCCTGCAGGAGCTCAAGCAGACATTGTTGACTCCCTCGTACGGTGTTGTGCCATGCTGCAGCGCCCTACGCCGCCTGCACCTCTATCTAGAGGCCAGCGAGGGTTGGAGGGAAGCGGGCGGTTGCGCGCAGCTGATGGTGGGCCAGAGCAGCGTGCCACACTATCAGAACCTGCGTTGGTTCTCTGCACGACTGGCACCTGGTGAAGTCAATCGCACTTTGTTGGCACTCTACTTGGCTGTTTTCAGTATGAGAGTCCCGGAAGGTCTTATGGGACTGGTACTGTCTGTGCCAGGCCCCGCGCCACCAAGGCCAGTTGCAATGATGGCATTAATGGAGAGCATGGCGTCAACGGTGGGAAACACTGTTAGTGCTCTGCAGCTTCCACGTACATGGTTGGATGGTGCTATACTTGGGCGGGTCTTGGCGCATGGCTGCCCTACTTACCTAAATGTCTCACGTTGTTCATCTCCAGGGTTCAACCCTCTACATGTGCTTCTTAGCGCAGGGCGTGACCTCACACCTCTACAGAGTCTCAACCTGCGTGGCTGTGGCCGAGGGCCTCTCGCCGAGAGCTGCGGGAAGGGTGAGGAGGAGATGGACGCAGAGAGCGTTAAATCGCTTACTGAATGTTGCCCGCATCTTATTCATCTTAACTTATCTGCCACGCACTACCACCATGCTCTTCCCGCTGGGCAGGATGGACACTTGTGTGGCGCTTTAGGGCGTCTCACTTCCTTGTGCTCCTTGGCACTTCCAGTGTGTGCCTTGGCACAATCCCCTCCAGCACCTGTGAACACCCAAGACTCCAATACAGACCACTCCTCAAGGTCACTACTTCTTGGCCTTAAAAAGAGCAGCCGCATCGGTGTGCCTACATATCGAACCACAACAGAGGTCACTGTGGGTCAGGGTGAAGAGCGGCAAGATAGAGGCTTGTGCATTCAGCCTCTGCTTCAAGGTTGCCCGTATCTAGTGGAGCTGGAGCTGATTGGCGCAGGATTTTCCTCTGCCATGCCACGGAATGAGCCGGCCATCCGTAAGGACCCTGCTGCGTGCCGCTGGTCCTACAACGTCGGAGACAGTGAGTTGGCTGCTTTAGGAGGGATGAAATTTTTGCGCAAGCTCACCCTTGCTCACTTACCGGGAGTTCTGAAGGGGACAGGACTGATCAAGCTGGTTCAGGGATGCAAGGACCTTTGTGTGTTATCGCTGGCAAATCTTGGCTCTTTAAAGACCATGAACTACATGCAGACCCTGCTGGAGGCTCTTTCCCACTGTACACAACTCAGGGACTTAAGGTAAACACACACGCAACTACACACTCCATGAACAAAATGTAGTCAACAATTTAAGTGTAGACATTTTACAAAATATTATATATATTTTTTTCTATGACATTTCACCAGCCATGCCATAAAATCCTTTCATGTTAAGACTGTAGCTCCACAGTAGGGGGTAGCACCATAACTCCAGAATTGCTGTACTCTATAATATTAATTTGAATTTTGTATTATTTCCTTACAATAATGTCTATATTTTTGTCCCTTTTACAATTATTTAATTATTTTTCCCTCGTATATCAGCTGTGCAGTTAGCTGAACATGGCCCATTAATCATAATCAATACAATGTGAATTATGTTTTGTTTTATGTTAAGTATTACACTAAAAATTGCAAACACTTCAACTTGTTCATAATTCATAATTGTTTGTCATGGGGACACAAATTACATGAGTTAGTCTGTAGTTTTATTCCCATCTGAATTTTTCTCCTGCTAAAAAATTAAATAAAAAAATAAAATAAAATTAGAAGTATGTATTTGTATAAATTAGGGCATGCAGAACTATGCAGAATGGTGAAATGTCTAATATAATTAATATTAAGAATTTATAAATTGATTAATTTCATTAATTTATTCACTACATTTATTCACTGTTTGTATATGTGTAAAACTGCAGGCTGGAGCAGCCCTACTTTAATGCGAATGCTGCGTTTTTTGAAGCACTCAGTCAATGTCACCAGCTGCAGCGTGTGTGTTTAGTTTCTCGACATGGGACCTTCCAGCCCGCCGCTGTTGTGTCCTTCATGCAGAGCTGCGCTGATGTCATCATGTGCCACATGTTCATGGGTGGTACCCTGGTGGCTTGTAAAACACTGCAGAAAACCCTGTTGGAAAGGTTCGTTAATTTTAAAGAATTCTTAATAATAAAGACTTTGTTAATGAGTGAATAATTTCACCAAGTGACCTGGTGTATGTCAAATATTTACTAGTTTTTTCTCTTCCTCCTGCAGTTTTTCAATAACTCGTCCAGCCCTTAGTGTGGTGATTTACCCTTTAATGCACGAGGACCTGGCCAATGTGATCAGAGGTATGCCACTTTGCCACCTGGACGAGATCACACTTTTCAAAAGCCGTGTCGCTGAAGAGCCCATAAAACAGTGACTGTGACCCAGGCGGAATCAGGAAATGGAAATCATGTGGTGGTGACCTGTGCTTGACCTGTGCTCTTTTGTGAGAGAGAAGTCAGAATTATGCATTGTAGGGATTTTCCTTTTATTTATCTAAAAACAAACACACATACACACACACACACACACACACACACACATATATATATATATTAGCAGTCTGGTGAAAGAATTCCAGAAAAAAACACATTTGTTTTCACTTAAAATATAAGTGAGCTAAATGGACAATCACACCTTTTAATAAGGTCATCATTTCCCATTAAAGAGGTCTCTTTACCAGGTTGAAATGTCACCTTTGGGTATGTGCCAAAATAAAACCTTGTTCATATCTTCATGCTTTGTGTTCACTGAGATATTCTCTGTCTTTTAGTCTGAGATGCTATAGCCACAGTTTAGGCTCATGCCATCTGAACTTAATGAGCAGTTCTGTTTTTACAACCACTTTGTTGGACCTTTAGATTATCAGACGTCTGTAGTTTCTCACACATAATAGAAGAGCGGGAGTTCATTAGAGAATTTGAGATGTCTGATTTGTGAGCAAATTGTTCCTTTAAATCACCTTTACAATGAATAGTTTACTGCATGGTCTCAATGAGGTTCTTTTCTCATAAACATATCAAGGAAAGGGAATTGTAATTTGCTGACAGGTGTCTGATTGTTTAGAGTTTTCAAAATAACTTTTGATATAAATCCTTTAAGTCTTACAAATAAAGGATTCACAGATTAATATTCTTAAATATTGTGAAATTTTATATCACAAAATCAATTTAAGTAATTCAACTTATTTTTCAGTAACGTTAATTTTTCTTGATTGCTAACAACCACAGTTCATGAAACGATTCACCATTTTCTCACAACTATAATATTAATCTTAAACCAACAAATCTCAAACTTCCATGTCAAAATCAAATATTTTAGTCAAAAACATTACAGTAAGGACCATATTTGCCATATATAGCAGTTTCTTGATCTTCTGACAAAAAGCACACAAAAGACCTGCTACAATCTTCACTGTACATATGAAGGTTCTCTCATGTAAAGTACTGCTGTGTTATGTTGTGCTATCAGTTATAGTGTGTAAGTAATTGAGAAAAAACTGTAATGTTTTGATATATGACAATTTTTAGAATCACTGCCATATCATACAATTTGTCCACAGGATCACTGGCTGTGGTATTAAGCTTATAAAATACTGAATGTCTGATCACAAAACTTTCTGTGAAATGGTGGGAAAAGATTTTCTTCTAATTGCGAGACCATAACTCTGATAAATATTGGATGTTGATTAATGCGTGTGTCTTCGGTTGTTTTTTGAATGTGGTGATGATCTCAGCAGATCAGTTGGAGGTTGCTCATTGGTTGAAGACCAGACGCAGTGCTACCTACTCATCTGCAAAAGCCTAGTCTATCTGTCGATTATGTTCCTTATTATGCCACATTTTATGACACTGGCAAGAAGATTCCCTTGTACTCAGCTACAAGTTTGAAGGGCTAAAGAGCTGCACAAGACGAGTAGTACATTGAACCTCAAGTAAGTGAAATACTACTCTAATTCTCCTAAAGGTTGTATCATTTTATTGTTTAGTTTTTGTTGTTTATATTAGTTGGTTGTAGGGATGGTTTTTTTTCTTGTGGTGTGGATGGAGTCATTTAAAAATGTATTGATAACACTAACATATTTGCTGTTTATCCTCTTAGTCTTTCATTCATAATATTCACATCTAACCTTCAAAGTAAAATAACTTACTTTGTGCTAATACCTTTTGCTATGATAACAACTCTTAGTCTTCTTTTACACTGTCATATTAAAGAAAAAATAACATAGGATCTGAAATCTTTCCAGCTTGCACAATATCTCTAGATCCAGAGATGCTTAAACAACAATAAGAAATGTCAGTTCTCAAAAGGGTTTATTGGAGAGAATAAGAACATTCCTCCCAAAGAAAAAACTGTGAATGATTTAAAGACAGAGTCGGCAAAGCTTTATATTGTTGCATCATTTGAGTTGTTTGATCGCTCTACAGAACCTCCAGCGAAATGAGCTCTTTCAAAATAAAGCACCAGTGAGCTATTATCTGAAAGAGAAACTTTATCAAATGTTTTCTTTGTTGTTATTTTTACTTCTTACTTAATGATTATACTTATTAGCTCAGTCATAAAGAAAACCCTTAGTTGTAATTCTCTTATTTTCAGTTCTTAGATGTTTGGCTGTAATTAATCATTGAAACAATTATAATGTGTATAAATTGAGTATTATTTAACACTAATATAAAATAAAAAATTTAAATTGAAAAAAATATTTTTAGCTTCTTTGCCTCTTTATTGAACAGACATGCATTAGATTATAACTGATGTTTCGCACATTTCTACTAGCTTACTGCTAAGCCACAACTCTAACACAGATTCAGTCTCGATTTACCAAATGTTTGAGATCATAAAATCATAATTACATTATTACAAAAATGTCCATTGAAAAAAGTATGACAAACACATGACACAAGTGAAAACATTTATGGACCTCTGCTCATTTCCTTAAAAGTGTTGCTTAAAAATGTTAAATGGCAAAGCAGGAGGTTAGAAACGCTCGCCCATCTCATTGCAACACCAGTGTATCCTTGCCTTTGGTGTCGGTATGTACTGTAATAGTTTTAGAGCTGACTTTGGCCTTTTACATTTTATTCATTATTTGTTGAGTATCTAATAGTACGTTTACTTACTACACGGAAGGCGTTATGTATCATGTTATTTACATTTTTGCATGATTGTCTCTTCATTGATAATAGCTTGATCTTTGACTTGTACTGCTAAAATTTAGGTGTGTTTAAATGTTATTTAAATATTATACAGAATAAGCATTTATAAAAAAGTATCACATGTAGTTCTTGTTCATGCAGAGAATTTGATAATTCATCATCTCATCCTCTTCATCATACTGCTTCTTCATGTGCTGATGCTGTCACTTCTCTTTGGTCGTTCAGCCAAAGTTGTGCAGGATTTTGAGAGTGAAATATTACTTCATCTAATATACTGTTAAATATTTTACACTCTACACCATTATTTCAGCTAAAAGTCTTGAAATAGTACACAGTGACATACCATAACAATGTTGGAGTAGTGCAGTTAATTGCTTCTAAATCGACATCGACATTTAAGGCTTGACAAGAAACTTGAAAATTATAATCACTATAATATCTCCTGTCAGAATTTTGGGGGAATCTATATTGAGTGATATTATGTTGTATTTCTTAATCAAATGATCATTATCATTATAATGTCTCAATTAACCTCTAATGAAAATCATCAATAATGCAAACAGTGTACTGGATACTTCTAGAAAAACGTATGTGTTTTTGCATCTGATTACTCTAAATAATGTAACATACCAAGATTTTGTGTCAAACAATCAAAAGGTACCAAGCTGTCAGTCACAATAGGGCTCTGATACTTTAACCAGTGTCAACGGAGGAAAACAAACAATAACGAAAAGTTGGAGTACATTTTATTAGAAGAAATCATTGAAGATTTCATTATAATGGATTGAATTGTAACGGATAGAGCTCTTGACTCTGAACAGGACATGGGCATTTTGAAATTACTAAAAAAATCAGCAAACTTCAACAAAACCTACAAGCAGACTTCTTAAAATGACAAGCTCCAATCTTTTTCTACCCTTTTCACTCTTTTATTGACAGAAACAGTTTAAAAAGGACAGTAAATGACGGGATGACGAGGGGAAAGGGCTCCACAACTTGTCCCCAACACAAGCACTGCAGCTTCCCAGGCTGCTACAGTAATTGCTGTATTTGGCAAAGTTTGAAAGATCCGTAAAATCTTAGACTCTTAGGGGCAATTTACACTGCTCGTTGTTTTTCTATTAAAACTCCATAGACTGATGTGTTTGACCGTTGCATGTTCTAAAAACTTGGCAACGTGCCTTTCCCCATTCCACTGCCCTCATCTCACTTTTGTCAAAACAAAAACATGTTCTGTGAACTGTAAATCCTTCCACTTACAGATTTACCTGGCCATCCTGTCTCAATGGGTGCTTTTTGGCCAGAATAAGATGTTTTGTGGATAATGAAACTATTTGTTACCTAACCTTGGTTTAAACAGGTGAAAGTTAATATAATCTAAAACAAGACACCAACACGACTATATCGACCTTACCTTACAGTAAATTACACATGATGGTTATACATTTAAACATGACAGATACAGTCATACATCAATTTATTTACCAAGGTGGTAGTTATTCAGACAGTCTTGGATAATACTCTAATGAATATATCAACACATTTTATATAAGCCAACATCCCTGATGAACAAATCAGCATATGTAGCTGCTCACCAGCATATGTTGAGTTTTGGATGCTGGTCCGTACAATGAAATTCTAATATGCTGGTGTCCCAAACTGGGATTCTTAACTTGCTTAACCAGCAGACTTTCTTGCATAAACCAGACTGGATCAGCATGCAAACTCTGGTCTAAGCTGGTATTTTCAGCAAGGATAGTCTCTGGAAATGTTCTTTATTCTTACATTAACAATTATACAAAACAGTGTGCATGTGAGAAAGACGCTCAGTGGCCAGGCATATACCTGTGCAATGTGAGTGTGTTGTTGAGTTTCAGTGTGTGCATAGAATGTGCCTGTGAGGTCAGGCTGTATGTTGAGTAAGACACAGCAGACCCGAGCATCAGTCCCGCCATATATGATACCGTCATGGTGTTCCCTGTAAAAAAAATATTGAAGAAAAAAACAATGAAATAAAATTTCAATATATCAGTTGATTCTCCTAGACAGAGATGAGATTAAATGGTAAGCAAACAACAAGTCTACTGCTTCTCAAATTATTATCATTGGAAAAAATCCAATTATAAGAAGTCTCCAAAAATTGGCCAACAGTTTTTGACAGAATTCGATATCAACTCAGATAGCCTACTGCTCATTAAATGTTTACAAAAAAAAAAAAAATATATATATATATATATATAAAAAAAAAAAAAAAAAAAAAAAAATATATATATATATATATATATATATATATATATATATATATATATATATATATATATATATATATATATATATATATATATATCTGAGATCTCCCTGAATTTTTCAGTACTGTGACTCAGGCAACTGCAAAATAAATAAATAAATAAGCTTATGTGTCGATTTTAGATTAAAGTTACACTGTGTGTAACTGCCCTCTAGTGGTTGGAGCGGTCAGTTGCTTGTGGAAGATGGGCTTCGGCTCTGCTCTTCTGAGGTGTACACGTCTACCTGAGGTTACAGGTGATCATCTTAAAACATCAAAACTCTCCCCTAAATAACAGAAAAGACGGATGTCTGAATAATATGACTTGAGGCTACTACTACCACACTGCACGACACGCACTTGTAGCCGGACCTTCTTATTTTTATTTGCGGACATGACGTAAACACCCTTGAATAACGAAGGCATTGAATTTCCCTGGAAATCAGTCCAGACAGCTCTAAAATATACAGCCTTACTGTAGGCTTGCTGTACTGAACTGTGGTAAGACAAAACAAGTTTTTATATACTCAAATTCTGTAGTAAATATTTCTGAAAACTTACACAGTGTAGCTATAATCTGTTTAAAAACATTTGATGTATTATGTATTCGCATACGTTCTGTGCAACCTACTGACAGAAAAATGTATCAGTTACATGCTTTATATTGCACCACATATTTATTAAATATAGTAGCCATATTTTTTTTATCATTATTTTATTTTATTTTTTGTGATGAGGGACTTAAAATAAGGGGAAATATCTAAAACCCCAAACATCTGATTTACATTGGAAATGATTAAAAAAGCAAAACAAATAAAGTACAAAGCAAAAAGTACAAAGAAATTGTTACCAAAATATTAGGTATTTATTTCTATTCTGAGGACAGGTGGTTTAAACTTTGATAAGCTAAAGAGAGCATCAAATGAAATATTTGTACTAAGAACATTCTGATCATCCTTAAATAATTTTAGAGTGGTAAATTTGATGTTTTAAAACTCAAATCTAAAAATTTGAAACTTAACAGATATTTACTATTACAGTAATTCAACAAGTGCATTCACATTTTTTCTCAAAGCATAACTGATAACACTTACAGCCCTAAATCTCCTGAGTAACAGATGTTTAACTTGTGCGTCAGCCATACTCACCTGCCACTTCTCGCTGCTGAAGTGGCACCTTGCCTGCCGCCTGTATCATTGGTACAGAGCCAAGGTATCCGTTACTGATTCCCAGCATCAAAGACAGGCAGCAGGGCCAGGCTGGGTGCGCCAGCAGGGGGTGCTGCACGGGCGACACGCACATCACAAACAGTGGCAGAAAGAGGACGCGAAAACACGAACACACCAGCAGCTGGACACCACCCCACTCATACGGACACGCTGCCAAGATCTAAAGAGAGAAATAAAGAGCTTTGAACATTTGCCATTTTTAAATGATAATATATGCTCATAGATGACATCAAACAGCTTCATTTCACCTTGCCCACAAAGTCTGCCATGTTGAACAGAGCCATGGTGAGAATAGGCAACCATTCTCCCAGTGTGTCATTCCGTAACTCTGACTCCAAACCAGGGAACAGGCATAGTGTGATGAAATATGTCACCAAAATTGAGAGCATATAGGGCCAGATCATCCGGGCAACAGCACACCTCTGATCCAGCAGCTCTGTAAGAAAGTCATCATATGTAATGTCAAGAAATGTCAGTCCTAAAAATGCAATGTTAATTAGACTTAAAGCAACAGATCACCCCCCCAAAAAATGAAAATTTGCTCACCTTCAGGCCACCCAAGATGTAAATGATTTTGTTTATTCATCAGAACAGATTTGGAGAAATTTAGCATGGCATCACTTGCTCACCAATGGATCCTCTGCAATGAATGGGTGCCGTCAGAATGAGAGTCCAAACAGCTTATAAACACATTGCAATAATACATAAGTAATCCACACGACTCCAGTCCATCAATTAATGTCTTGAAAAAGTGGATTATTGTGGTGTTTTTATCAGCTGTTTGCACTCCCATTCTGTTGGCACCCATTCACTGCAAAGGATCCATTGGTGAGCAAGTGATGTAATGCTGCATTTCTCCAAATTTGCTCAGATGAAGGAACAAACTCATCTACATCTTGGGTGGCCTGTAAATTCTCAGTAAATTTTCATTTTTGTGTGAACTATTCCTTTAACTTTGTTTTGTAGTCTGTTCACTGAATAGCTCACCCTTCACGCTCATCCAGGTCCTTTTGGTGTCTGGTTTGGGCACGTCAAATCTGACGTATATTCCGTCTCCATGGGAACCGTGACCCAGATTAACTGCATCAGCTTCGTCAACTGTGCTTGACACCACTCCATCCTAATTTGTGGAACTGCCATGAGTCAATGTCAATTTTATCTTTGAGCAAATCATCCTAAACAATGACTATCTCAAAATCTGGGAGCTGTCTACTGCTTACAACAAATTTGGGAGAAATTAATCATTATATATTGAGATGGAACCATTTTCTACGAAAACGTTTCAATGAATAAAAAATATATTTATAATAAACACTTTCCTTGGCTACCTTTGTTAAAAAGAAGTACACTTTGGCATATTTTTAAAAAGAGTGCTTATTATTATTCGGCCATTTTCCATTTTTCAGTTACTTCAGATGTGCTTTAGTAGTTTAGCAGATTTAGTCAACACATCAAAATAAGTGTACTTCCTTTAAAAAGCATGACAAAAAGTTATTAAAAAAAAAGTTTTAAATGATACTTTAAAGTAAAACTTTTAATTTGACATTATTACAAAGTGCACTTTATTAAAAGTGTACTTACGTGTGTTAAAAAACATACTCTATAAAGTGTACTGGTTTTATTTTATTTATAATATATTCTCTCCAAGTAAATTTTTTTAGAAATATACTTTTAATATTTCAAGTACACTACAAGTGCATATTCAAGCACACTTCTTTTTCATGAGGGTATGTCTATGACCTTGGATAAAGTGTTTTTGCTATGGTTTGTCACAGTGCATTGTAAGGTTGCCTTGTGTCAGAAGTGTGTATACATCCAGAAACAATATTTAGCTAGGGAGCTTATTAAGTTTTGAAAAACCTATTACACCCATTTTGTTGCCATGGTTAATAGATAACTTTTCCTGAAATGTAATAAGGAAAATAGTTAGCCACAAACCCACAGAAACCTTTCAAAACCTGTCAGTAACATATAGACAGAACCCACATCCAAAAAAATCCCAAAAGTCAAGTGCAAACCATTATTTCTATGCGTGAAATTACCTCTTCCTCTGCGCTGCTGTCATAATGTATCTGATAGCCACTGTGGTTTTTCGTCGTAAAATTATTAATCTGTCCTTTGAGCCAGCTGTGACGAGCTCTGTCGGTGTGATAACGGACAAAGTCTGTCCGTCGGACCACCACGTGTAACAGAAAACAGAGCGTCTCTATTGAGACAGAGAACAGGAAGAAGATGATGGTGTTGTTCTTCTCGTCTTCCACCAGCAGTTTTGTAAAAATCCGACTCAGAGAAACAATAACTCCTGCAGTGCCTGAAACAACCATAATTGACAAAAAATATTTATATATATATATCAAGTACAACACAGTCAAACAAACATTACATATGATCAATAAAAATTGGGTGAATTCATATTTTGGAAAAACAATATATCACTAATTCATTTTTTAGTATTGTTTTATAATTAAAAAAAAAAAAAAGTGAAAAATTTAATTTATATTATATTATATCTATATATACATTTAATAATAAAATGAAATAATAAAATTGTAATTTTTTTTTTAAGAATCTGTATTTGGTTTACTGCCTTTAAAGGAGAAATTGGATGCAAAATTCACTTTTACATGGTGTTATATTGTCTTAGCAGTGTGTGGACACAACCACCCTAAAATGATAAAATTCCATTCACTCCTTTTTTAATCCCCCCCAAAAACTTAAACAGTCTCAATTATCAAGCCGTTTTGATTTTCTGAGCAATATGACATCATATTGCTCAAGCCCCACCCACGACTGATGAACCGTCCTGTATTAGCATATTTCCACCCTCAGCCTGTTGTACGCTGTCCGCCATTTTCTCTATGCTTGAGCAGCTGTAGCGACAATGTCTAATAAGCAATGTAGATTGTTTATAGTTGGATGTAAAAATAAACACAAGAGTCTTCATTCTGTCCCAACATCAAAGCCTCTGAGGATACAGTGGATTAGTTTTGTTTTTGATGGTAATGCGCCACCAAATATACCTATATTAGTTTATGTCTGCACAAATCATTTTTCTCCAGACTGCTTTCTGAATGAGGGACAATTCAAGGAAAGTTTTGCTAAAAAGTTAAAACTCAAGGATGGATCAGTACCCACTGTTCGTGATCCAGTTGCACCTCCAGAAGAAGTCTTCCACTTCATAATTTTTATGATTAAGTCCAGATCGCTTTCCTCTTCTATGGTAGAGAGGGGCTGGTTGAGCACAGCTCATTAGTATTTAAAGAGACGTGCACCGAAACGGGTCGCTGTGTACAGAGCTGTTTTTTGACAAGGTAAAAAGGGTGTTGTTTTACACTACCATTGAGGGATGTTAACCAAAGTAAGTTACAGACATTTCATGAAGACCCTAAAGAGTACCAATTTGTGAAAAATAGGCATCTGATGTCCCCTTTAATTTTCAGCCAAAAATTAAAATTTGTCCTCTATTCATAATATTGTTTTCGCCAGTGAAAATATACAGTAGTGTCGTTTGAATCAGCAGAGAAATATGCACTGATCAAGCCCTGTTTAGAAGTGAAAACAGTTGAAAAGAATTCAAAACAAATATGTTGTTGGATTTTGATGTGAAAATAATTTTTCCACTGGAGGAAGCGCTATTATGGATTACGGTATTTTGGTCAGAAGTGACAGTTTAATGTTAAAACAACTTGATGAATTCTCACAAAAACACAGCTTTTTGCTTCATAAGACATTAACTGATGGACTGGAGTCGTGTGGATTAATTGTGGATTATTGTGATGTTTTTATCAGCTGTTTGGACTCTCATTGTGACGGCACCCATTCACTGCAGAGCATCCACTGGTGAGGAAGTGATGTAATGCCACATTTGTTCTGATGAAGAAATAAACTTATCTACATCTTAGATCTTCATTTTTGGTTGAGCTATTCCTTTAAAAACAGGTCATATGGGTTTTCAAAAAATAGATTTTTTCCTTCAGTGTAAACAGTCTGCAAAGTTGTTAATCAAAAACGAGCATCATAAATAAAGATATCATCTTTCAAAAGAAAGAGTCAACTCTGAACCGTCTTAACGAGTCGTTATATTTGCAAGTCTTCTGCCTGTTACCTATATACGTAACAAGGTAACACATTTGAATAATCACTGCCTGCCCGCGAAATACAAACGGAAATACTTAGACTCGGGCTCAAATTGATAAGGTAATATCGATGCCATTTTTGTAAGCTTACAGGATCTCTGTTTACAAGTAACCCTCCGGGGCAAAAAAAAAATCTCCGGGCAAAAAAATAATTATGGTAATGGGAGTTTTGTTTCTGACACACATTTTATATGGAAAGACCAATCACAACAGACTTGGCCAGCTGACCAATCAGGACAGAGTATGCTTATGGAAGGGAGGGGTTTACAAACCTTAAGCTCAGAACTGCTTCGAACGAATCGTTTCAAAATCATTGAAAAATGATTCTGAAATAAAATGTATATTCTGAGAAAATTACATTTTCTGACCTAAGATGCTTTTAAACCTGTTGTAGGTGAGTCCAACACTTTAAAATACCATATGACCAGCTCTTTAATACTTGTATTACATTTTTTTTTTTTTTACTATATTATTAAATTACTGAGAATCTTCACTGATAACGATATGGAAAAAAAAATCTAAAACTAAATGCATTACGGTAATGAGAATGGGAGCATTAATGTGAAGTAAATATTACATTTATTCCAATATAATGGTTATAATTTCAGTCATGTGGTGATGGAAGTTTGGCTCACTCTCTCCAGTCATCACGCCCTGTGTGTACCTCTTGGGCAGCATCCCAGTGTAACCATAGAAACTGGACTGCTGCACTGTAAAGGTCAAAAGTACAAAGTTTACAGATCACAAAAGCACAATGTAGGCCAGTCGCAAGAGCATGCTTGCTTGTATATATTTACCTGTGCATCCAAATGCAACAATGGCAATTGCAGCTAGAGTAAGAGCATAGGACTGCTGAGTGTCAAACAGCTCCAACCAGATGTCAAATACACTCACAAACACCAAAGGTCCCAATGCAAACAGATATCCTATTTATGAAACACAGGATAATTACTGATATTGCAATTGAAAAATAAGAATCTATGTGCGTACATGTAGAAAATGGTGCAGGGGCGCGTGTGAGTTTGTCTTAGACTTTACATAGTTTTCTTTTGAGGTGGTTTTTGCATGTTCTCACCCACACAGATGCGAGTGTTTAAGCTCAGTCTCTCCACAAGAGCGTTGTTCACAATGACAGCACTGAGAGCCACCAGAATATAAGTCAAACTCATGTCGAACACAATAGAGGTGCCTGACAATAGAAGAGAAGTATTTAGACTGCAATGCATAGCTGTCATTTATCGACTTACAGATCTGTGAATTTAATTTTGTCTTTCCTGTGATGTGTGACAGGTTGGTCGCATCAAACCTGTGAATTTGCGGTGGAGGTAGTCCACATCGGTGATGAAACTATTGTATGGCAGTAGAAAGCCAACACCAGCCAACAGCATGGCAAAGTAGATGCCATGGTAGCGATCATCAGGAATGGATTCCTCTGAGTCTGAAAAGAAGACACAAGCTTAAATGAATAGCAACTAGAATGACAGTGGAATTTGATAAACTTGAGCCCTGTTTTAATGAATAAAAAACAACTCAATGCTTTTGTGTTGTGCATTATGGTGTCTTGCACTAATGCAGGGTTTTGAGGAAATTGCATGGGGTTTGTGACTTGACAAAAAGGTAATAATTAATTTACAAAAAATAAATAAATAAAATAAAAATAAAAATAATCAAAATAAATGTTACCAAATATTTTTAACCAACATCAGAGAGTTGTGAATGTAATTGTTGTTATATTATTGAAATATACAATTCCGGGAGAACTTCAAGTACATATTTAATGTCAAAAGAGTTTGGCTGACAAAAAAGTCTGGGAATCCTTTCACTAATGCATGCATTATTTCAGAAATTCATGCATCGTATCCACATTTGATATAACCTTAATGCATGCATCAAATACATCAATATATACACACACAGATATATGTGTATATGCAATTTAATGTATTTTTGTATGTGCAATTTTCATAGCCCTGATTAGTATATTCGGTTATTGCTTAATATTAACTGTTGCTCATAACTCACCATTACCACTGTGAGATTTTATCCGACCCCTCTTCTCCTCCTCTGGCAGCTGGCTGAAGCTGAAATTCGTGATCACAGCCTTCTCTCTACCCTGCCGATTTCTGCTCCACTCCTCAGAGTACATGCCTGGGGAAAAAATGTCAGAATTCATATTACTGGGCAAAAACATGTATGCTTTAAATATATATATATATATATATATATATATATATATATATATATATATATATATATATATATATTCAGTATCCCCTGAATTTTATAGACCTATACTGTGCAAGTAAAAATCTATTCTTTCGTTTTATTCAACCAAGCATTGCAGTGGTTCTGTATTTGTTCCTACACCTGTTTTCACTTGAAGCATCTGGGCATGAAAGTGTTGTTTCTCTCCTGCCAGTTGACTTTGTCCAACCGCGCGCGGTTTAAATTTTACGGCATGTTATGTAACACAGTTAGACTAGTCAGCCGGACTAGGTGATAAACGCGAGATTAACATTGACACGTCGAGGTCACCTGACCGTTCCACCAAAGCTATTTTTAGAAATATGGAGCCTCAATGTCATAGTGTAATTTTCTACGGCGGGAAAATAAAACTGAAATAGCCTACTATATCACATTGCTGCTGGAACGACGGATCATTTGTCTTTTTGACATGCTTATAGCCTACATATTCGCAACTAAATGCAATCGACACGTACAGTATGATAATAACTGAACATCAATCAGAGCTGTCGCTAGCTCTCGTGAATGGATAACAGGTCTCTTACCTGATGTTCTAATGTCATTCACTTCCTCAAGCGAATAATCTTTAATTAAGATCCAGTGTCTCGTTTCCAAGCGGTGTTATTCGAGGATGCTCGTTTTCTGCTCCTTCATTCTCTCTCGAGGCTCCCCGCCCTCCTGAGCAAGTCACGGAATCATCACGCGCTTAACAATTGATCACCGGGGCTAGTTGTCACACTTTCTATAGAGGGGGTTCATATCTGTATAAACACAGTTCCTTAAATTCTTGGCTATACATAAATAAATACAAATAAATAAATAAACTATTGAAAATTTCCACCATCACTGCCCAGGAATAAAATATTCAGTTTACTGTTTTACTGTCTTGTCACAATAAAAATCTACGTTTTATATCACTGATTCGAGATGAATTGAATGAATGAATGAATTAATGAATGAATGAATGAATGAATGAATGAATAACATTTACAATTTATTTTAAATTTTACACTCTTAAAGATAAATATTTTTATTGCCATATGTGGTTTCATGAAAAAGCTTTAACATCCATGAAAACTTGCCATTGCGCAAAACGTTTTTAGAGGAGAAGGTTTCTTTAGATCAGTGGTTTGCTATTTTTTCGATGCTGAGGGCCTCATGATAATCTTCGTGAGGGACCTCCATAAAATGTATAATGTATAAAGACATAGGCTAATTTATACTGTGGAAATATTAATATTGTAAATTAAAAAAAAAATACTTGGAAAATAATGTTTATATTATATTATTTAGTTTTTACCCATACTCACACTGTATTTGTTTTCTTTGTTTGTTTAAATAATTTTTTTGTTACATTTATTAGAATCTTTTCTTATTGTAACATTTTATAGAATGTTATTCAGTTTAATTTTGTTGTTGTTATTATTATTATTATTATTATTTACATTTTGTTTTTCAGTAGGCTAATCTTTCCATGGACCCCCTAGTGCTTCCTTGTGGCCCCCTTGGGGGGAAAATGCTGCTTTTAAAAACTGTTCAATGTAAGATTCTTTGAGGAACCAAAAACTAAAAATGCTTCTATGGCATCATTCCTTGTGGAATCTTTATTTTTAAGAGAGCATGGTAAGGACTAAACTAGGTTTTAAAATTAACACACAAAAACCACTGCAAGAGAAAACACATTTGTGTATGCATTTTTGACAGATGAAGTTACTAAGATCCAACCACTGTGACAACTGGCCCCCGGTCTTCCCCAATTAATGCAAATCATGACATCTGCATCTGGATTTTTCAGGTAACCATATTCATGTACCCACCACCATCTTGATACAGTGCATTTGCATTTTAAGGAACAGTGTTAAACTGTTCTCTTTTCTTAAAAATGTCTCTTCTTTTGTCGTCTGAAGTTCTGTTTTCACATTCCAATGGCTTGCTCCTGGGCGGAAGACCTCAGGAGATTTTGGAAGAAATGCAGAACTAAACCCTTAAATTATCTATTATCCTCATTTTGGTCACACTAAGACCTTATAGATATCTTATAGTCAGATAAGTTCTTATCTGACTTTAAAAAAAAAAAAAAAAAAAAAAATTTTTAAAGAATTTTTAAAAAAGGAGATTAAGGCAAACACATGTACACTCAGACATAAAAGCAAATTTAGATGCACTGGAAGATAATTTTAGAAACATGTCTGTGAGAACAAGTGTGATTGTGTCTTTTATTCCTACATGCTCAACACAAAAGAACCACATACATAAAGTGTCATCTCCATGGAAACATTGTGTGTGAGATCTCTCAGGAGATGCTGAGGAAACAAAACCCTTCATCCTCATCTTCTCTGCAGTATGTGGGTGGGTGCGCTCAGCAGTCTTATGGGGGGCTACACACAGTTAGCAATCCTGCATTGCAGTCTGTCATGGAAGATAAAGAGAGAAAAATCTACTGACACGATGCAAGAGCAAATACACACTTGCACACAGACTGTACACACATCTCAGTATCTCACTATTACATTAGTCTTGTTTTGAAATGTGCAGCAGTGGGGAAAGCCAGAGAAGTTAATCAGAAGTGAATTTAAATGTCATGTATAATCATTTCACATACTGCAGCAAAGTGTCTCTATTTATACATGTCTATGGCTGTGTAAATCAAATCTAAAAAGTATATTTTTTGGAAACTGCACTTGCAGATTATACAATTTTACTGAAATAAAAAAAAGTGTACTTAAAGACAGTACACTTTCATTACTTTTAATAGTCACAGAAAAAAAAGATGTAAAGTACAGTTTAAATCATTATGTTTTAAAAAGTCATTTGTTGTCAATGTGCTTTAAAGGAGTACACGGCGCTTTTCCACTGCATGGTATGGCACGGTACGGCTCGGTACAGTTCACTTTTGGGGGGTTTTCCACTGGGTATAGTACCTGATACCTTGGACCTTTTTTTAAGTACCACCTTGGTTGAGGTTCCAAGTACCATTACCAAAATGTGACGTGTAAACACTGCTGATCACGGATTGGCCGGAGAGAATCGTTACTACCTGCGCCATTGACACAAAAACAAAAGAACCACTAGATTTAAATCAGCACACCTGGCAAAGGATCGAATGCAACGGTTTTGAACGAGTGCACCTTTTTTTAACAACCAAAGAGTTTTGTTGTCTGTTGCAGAAGTACAGATGTTCCTCTCGTTGATAGCCGAGGAGCGGATCCAGCGAGAGCTTGATGGGGCAACGCGGAATGAAAAGTTTTTTTTTTTTTTTTTTTAGGAGTCGTGGCAGTACAGGCAGTGCAACTATAATGACATGTGAATAATCCCGCCCACTTTAAAGTGATACTAAACTGCAGTGGAAACGCAAACCATGCCATGTCGAGCCGTGCGGTACTGTTCTGTGCCAAGCCGAGTCGTACCACGCAGTGGAAAAGTGCCATTAATCAATAGAAATAAACAGGGAACACCTGTAAATCAAATTAACACAATGGGGACAGGAACAGGAAGGACCAAATATGGGCATGGAAACACATGGGGAGTAAAACGCACACAAAAACAAGGAACAGAGTCTTACATAAAGCCCCCCTCTAAAAGGCATGTCCTCACACCACATAACATCAATAGGGTGGGAGTGTGGGCACCTTGGAGGTCCCTCAGAACAGACTTCTATGGAACAGGGACACCTCCAAGGCAGTACCAGATCCAGGCACCATGGCGGAGTAGGGAGCTCGGGGAGCCATGGCGAAGCAGGCAGTTCAGGAGGCTATGGCAGAGTAGGAAACTCAGGGGGCCATGGTGGATTAGACAGTTCAGGAGGCCATGGCAGAGCAGGGAACTCAGAAGGCCATGGCCGGACGGCCTCCGTGGCCTTGGCCTCACCACTCGGCCCGGCCACTACGGATGGACCCATACTAGCCCCACCCTCCCCCCCCAAAAAATACTTGGGGATGCTTACGGGCTCCCAGGCCCTCTCAGGGCCCAAACCAGGGACTGGGGCCTTCCCTGGGCTTGACTGAAGATCTGGAGCCCTCCCTAGGCTTAACTCAGGGGCAGGAGCCCTCCCTAGGCTTAACTCAGGGGCAGGAGCCCTCCCTAGGCTTAACTCAGGGGCAGGAGCCCTCCCTAGGCTATACTTGGGAACAGGAGCCCCCCGTGGGCTATACTCGGGAACTGGAGCCCACTCAGAGCTGGATTCAGGGACTGGGAAGTGCTTACTAGGAGCTGGCACTGGAGGTTGCTCTGGAGGAGCTGGCACATCAAGGCACTTTCAAGGAGCTGGCACTGGTGCAAGCTATGGGGCTGGAGCTGACACTGGAGTGAGTTCTGGGGCTGGAGCGAGCTTTGGGGCTAGAGCCAACACCGGAGCGAGCTCTGTGGCTGAGATGAGTGCCGTGGATATACTCGGGAACTGAAGCCATCCGTGGGCTATACTCAGGAACTGGAGCCCACTCAGGGCTGGATTCAGGGACTGGGAAGTGCTTACTAGGAGCTGGCACTGGAGGTTGCTTTGGAGGAGCTTGCACATCAAGGCACTTTCAAGGTGCTGGAACTGGGATGAGCTCTGGGGCTTGAGCTGACACTGGAGTGAGCTCTGGGGCTAGAGCCGACAACGGAGTGAGCTCTGGGGCTAGAGCCGACAACGGAGTGAGCTCTGGGGCTAGAGCCGACAACGGAGCGAGCTCTGGGGCTGGGATGAGGGCTGTGAACCATCTCATCCTCCTCCCTTGGTTACGGGTGAATTGGGCAGCCGACGGGCTTGTTGTTGCTGTGGCCGGCAGGCTTGTGTTAGCCTGGGCAGCCGACGGGCTTGTTGCGAGGCTTGTGTTAGCCGCAGCCAGTGGGCTTGACTTCTGAAGGGCCGAAGGGCTTGTGAGAGCTGCAGCCGGCAGGCTGGACATCGGAGCGGCCGGCGGGCCTGACTGTGGAACAGCTAGTGGGCTCGACTGTGGAACAGCCGGTGTTTCTGGGTTGAGGACAGGGATGGTGCTGGGAGGAGATGGGCGGTCGGAACATTTGGCTAGGTATGTGGAGGGTCCTGGCCAGGGGTGAGCTGGTGAGGCCTGGTGGTTTTCGGGAGGGACTGGATGATGATCACCATTAGAACGCTTTCTACTTCCAGATTAACTCCATTTAAATAAAGGACTTTATTAACCAGCTCAATCAGGGGAAAACTATACGTGGTAAGATCGCAGCCAAATTACGTCATCATCGAACCAGCTCACCTGGTTGGAGAGCATTATAGGAACTCCTGTAGGGGTACACTCCACATACCTCTCCCAATTCCCGACCACCCTGCCGCAGACACCAAAGCCTGTCTTCAGCCGTAGTCATCTTGTTGGGTCCAGTATTCTGTCATGATCACTCTGGAAAGGAATGACAAGACTCAGGAGAATATTTTGATTGAGGTTTTTAATCCAACAAACAAAGGTTTACAGATACAGAAACTCTGGGATGACATATACAATACCAGATGCCAAACTGAATACAGGGAACACTATTTAAGCACATGACAAGACGAGGGGATGATGAGACACACCTGGGATCAATAGAAATAAATGGGGAACACCTGGAATCAAATTAACACAATGGAGACGGGAACAGGAAGGACCAAATATGGGCATGGAAACACATGGGGAGTAAAACGTACACAAAAACAAGGAACAGAATCTGACAGTTGTCTTGACCAATAGGCCTAAAGTCTGATTTTTGGCATCTGAAATATTTTTGGATTTGAGAGATTTGGATTGTTCTGTTTTAAGTTTGCTATAGCTACACGCAAAAGGTAGACTGAGTGCCAAAAAGTTAACTGGTTGCTATGTTGCTTATGCCGATCACTTGCCGATATTGGGCATTTTTATCTGCACTTGAATTGGCTTATTTTTGCTGTTGGAACTGAAAACGAAACATATTGTGTTTCTTTGGGTTAAAGTCTGGTAATTTCTTCCCATTTGCAAATATTTGACATAGCCTCATATAGGCAGAGGGTGTACCATAAGCCCTTGTTCACTCATAACCAGATTTGGGTGTCATGTCATAAAATATTTTTATTGCTACTGAATTTATATTTAATTGTAAGTTATTAACTGTAATGCTTTAACGTCCACAGTTATTCAAAGAGTGAATAAATTACGTACAGAAAGCGAGCAAAGAACATTTATATTATCAAAGAACATTATCACTGACTTTAGTCTAGAGCGAGTTTAAGCACATTAGCACACTCAAAAACAAAACAAACAAACAAAAAACTCTCATTATAATCAATTGAGCTGATTACACTGTGAAATGAATATCATATGCATTGTGCGAACATCTGCACTTTGTTGTTTATGATGAGAGAAATCGCAAGAGGGCAGTATTCAGCGACCGCGCTACCGTCAAGTGTTTCAGCAATGACTCATCTACACGCCTCTGATTGGCCATTGCATTCATAAGCTCAACACAATCGTGTGTGATTGGTTGTAATGCTCAATGCTGTAAAAACGCGTAAAAAGATATGATGCAGCATGAGCAGATCTAAATTCAGTGCCCAATAGTTTAATTATGCAGGGCTATTTGGTGCCATTTTTGGCCCAAGCCCACATTAAATTCCAACCTGTGGCCTGCAGCCTTATTGATTTTAAGTTTATGATGATGCGTATTTTAGTTTGATTGTTTTTATGTAAATGTACTTTTTTTTATTGGTTTTTATGTAAATGATTTTTTTTTGTCATGTGTAAAATTTTCTTAGACTGTATTGGCCATGTTTTGATCCGTATTGTTCTCTTGTTTGGGAAATTAATTCATTTTTATAATTTTATTTGGTCACTATCTAGTTTTAATGAGGTCCTTACGAAACGGTCCTTATCAACCTGGTTGACATGGTAATAGATTTTTATCACATTCTTTTGGCAGTGAATGTTTTAGGTGTTTTTTTTTTCTTGGAGTGGGTGGGTTTTGGAAAGCTTTTGGGCTGACAACATTCCCGATTTTGTCAGAGAAAATTACAGCTATATGGCAAACCTTTAGAACACATGAATGTGTTAAGGTATCTTGGTATTTGGCTGGATACTAAACTGACATTTGGAATTCATATAAAAAAAATTGTTGATAAATGCAAAACAGTTTGAAATATTTTAAGATGTTTAGCTGGGGTGGATTGGGGGGCCGGGGTCATTCACTGAAGAGAATTTATTCTGCACTAATTAGGTCAACCATAGATTATGGATGTATAGCATATGGGTCTGTGTCCAAAACATTGCTGCATAAAGTAGAAATGATACAGTCACAGGCATTACGAATATGTTGTGGTGCTATCAGGTCTTCTGCCTTACAGGTAGAAATTAATGAAATGCCTCTTGATATCAGAAGAATAAAGCTAATGTTGAATTACTGGATATCAGTAAAGGGACATAATGAAACTCATCCAATTAAGAAAGTGTTGTTAAAATGTTGGGAACATGAATCTGCCGAGTTTAATAGTTTTGGATGGATTGCAAAAGAGGAAGCTCTATCGAGAGGGATCATAAATGTAGAACTGAGCCTGACAGTAGTGTCACCCATGTCACCGTGGCTCTTCTCTTTACCACTGGTAGATCTTCATTTCCAATAAAATTATTAATGCTAAAAATAGGGTGATAACTAGGATGCAATGGTTATGCAGTATCTTGAGCAGAATTATAGTTCAAAAATTACCGTTTTCACTGATGGATCTAAAGATCCAGAAACGGTGAGTTTCAGCAGCAGTATATATTCCACATTATCTAGTTAAAATTTGTAAAAGGATATCTGATCAAGTAGGAGTTTACACAACAGAGATGGCAGCAATATTGTTAGCTACCATGTGGATGGAGGATTCTCAACAAATGAATGTGGTGAAATGCTCAGATTCTTTCTCAGCATTATCAAGTCTAATTAGTGGGAGATCCTCAAGACAAGATATTCTATATGAAATTATTTTAAGTATGTACAGGGTAAATACATTAGGAAGATATGTTTCCTGTGGGTTCCAGCACATGTGGGAGTAGATGAGAAGGAAGTGAGGAAGTGGATCATCTAGCAAAGGAGGCGCTGAAATAAACTTATATAGAACTGAATATTCCACTTTGTAAAGACGAAGTTAAGGCTATAATTAGAACAGCTATAAAAGGCAAATTGTAAGTACAATGGAATGAGGAGGAAAGAGGTAGACATCTTTATCAGATTCAAAATAAAATTGGTATAATTCTGGTGGAAATTCTGGATAATTTTGGTGGAAAAGTTAAAAGAAACGGGGATTGGAAATATTACACTTAAACAAATGCTGAATAATGGCTTGGAAAGTATATAAAGCATTAATGAAATTGGGTTGGAGGTAACGCATTACAAGTAACGCAAGTTACGTAATCAGATTACTTTTTTTCAAGTAACTAGTAAAATAACACATAACTTTTCAATTTAGAAGGAAATATCTGAGTTACTTTTTCAAATAAGTAACGCTAGTTACTTTGTTTCCCATGTCTTGACTGACAGCTCTCATGTTGCCATGTAGAGAGAAATCGGAAGAAAGTGCAGAGGCGTTGTGTGCACTGTTATGTTACTGTAGTTCTAGACTAAATATGAACATTATTTACTCTTCTCATGGCACAAAAACAGATTCAGTATTCCTCAAAATGAATGAAAACAGTCAAATGCAAACTCATAATATTATATAAACCTGCAATAATTAAATGTTACTTAAGACAAATATCATTTGTGTTTAATCCCATTTTATTAACCAGTGTCTTTGCTGCTGACCTTCGATTATCTTATTCAACCATACTAATAAGAAAAATGACACATTTGTGTTTCATTTTTGTTATTGCTGCATAGTGTTGAAATTTCTTCTCCTGAGTCATAGTCTTCATGCAATTTGTTTGAGCTGTGCCCTCTGCTGTACAGACGTGAACATTTCCTTCCGTGTTACATTTCCTTATTCATTTCACTTTTGGTGTGAAAGTGCTATTACAATTGTAAAAGAATAACTTTTTTATATTAAAAACAAACAAGGCCTGCCCAGATTTAAAAAGTAACTCAAAAGTAATGTAACACATTACTTTCCATAAAAAGTAACTAAGTAATGTAATTACTTACTTTTTTAGGGAGTAACGCAATATTGTAATGCATTACTTTTAAAAGTAACTTTCCCCAACACTGGAAACATTTAAGAAAGGTGCATCTGTTTAAGTAGATTTAGAAGCAAATTTATTATTAGTGGTCCTTTTCCTTAAATGCTATTTTTTTTTTTTTTGAATTATATGTTTTTTTCGTCCTCAGCTTAGTCTTTCTTCCTGTTCCATCAATGAACCACACTCCAGCTCAGTAGGTGTCGGGAATTTACCTTTTTGTTTGTTTGCCAACCGCCATAAAAAGCCAGAAGAAGAAGATTTTGGAAAACATCCCACAGGTCTGTGTGAGTATTGTCAGGAGGAGGAATCAGTAGAACATGTACTGCCAAAAATATATTACAGAAAGAGAAATATTCAGAAGGACACCACAGGAGATAGCCTACTAGATGCAAAGCAAATACGCCAAACAGGAAATTATAATTCTTTAATTGTATTCTTGAAGGAAACTGGGTTAATAAATCTAATATAAAGTATAATTTTTATTTAATTTTTTTTTTAATTTTATAAAGTTCTGTTAGTCACTCTGGTCCACACTCCAGTATAGTAGGTGGCGGTAATGTCCCTTAACGTTGGATGCCACCCGCCATAGAAGAAGAAGATGATTTCGTCAGAGTCACGTGAGTCAGCTAAAGCGCCAAACTTTGAATGCTAGCGGTCGCTGACGGTTCATTCGATAAAACATGTAAGTTTTTCGACTGAGTTACAAAAAAAAAATCGAACGAAGTAAATGTTAAAGGTTTACTTACGAAACGCACACGATGCCAGCTGAGTTAGCCTGGTTTTAGAGGTCGTTTCCTCTTATCGTCTGTCATGTTTTGTAGGATGGAGCACGACATCCCTATAATCATTCTGAGCGATGACGATGATGATGATGAAGGTGACTTCTTCACGACCCACAATGATTCCTCTGTGATGATCGTTGAAAATGAGGGAAACGAAGCAGGTAGTCTGTTAAATACATATTTAAACATGACACTAACAAAACTGAAAGTTATCATGGTGAGCATTCACTCGTACCATAGACCCATAAACGATATATACAATACCATGTATTCTTGCATGTGCTGTAGTAGTAATGCCATAGTGTTTTTTATGACCATGTTAATAACATTTTTTCCTTCTTGTACAATGACAGTAACGTTACTTCAACTTTATTAACGTACCATGGTATGCAATAAACGATATGGTATATGAATACAGCAGTCCTTCACAAGCACTGTGTTCTGTTTCTCTTTGGTTTCTGTTGATCTCAGATGTATCAAAACATATTGAGGAGCTGGATGAAGACTTGGCCATCACATACTCCCAAACTGCAACAGTGCTTCCACACGCAAGATACGACTGCACCCTGGCATTCTGGTCAGTAAAACAGTGACTCCTTTCTTATGTAAAGGACTTGTTTTGTGTGTGAGTGGTTATGTGTCTTTATGCATTTGTTTTTTTTTTTCTAGTCGAGCAGAGCAGGACCTTTCAGGACCTCTAGAAGATAATGGAAAGCACTGTGATCAGTGTTTCTGCTATATCTGTGACAAACTGGCATCCGTGGTGAGATCACTGGCTTCTAACCTAAATCAGACTCTCATATCTGTCTAGGGTTTGCTTTTGTTGATGAAACTTATATGCAAATGTTATCTAATGACAAATCAGAAGGCGAAAAAGCTAATTACGTTTTTCATAGAAGAAGTGAATAATTTTTTGGGATATTGGAACCATTAGAATTATTACTTTTTTATTTTATTTTTATTGATTTATTTTTTGTGATCTAAATTGATTAAATTCAGCGGGGGAAAAAATGAAATTAAACTGTCAAGTAAATTCACATATAAAATCCAAGTCTGGCAGCAAAATTGTCAAATAAGATTTATATGTCTGATACAGGGTAGTATCTTACAACCAAAACATACCCCAGAGAGCTACAAAGATGAGCTTTAATTAAAGGATTAGTTCACTTCCAGAATAAACATTTCCTGATAATTTATTCACCCCTATGTCATCCAGGATGTTCATGTCTTTCTGTCTTCAGTCGAAAAGAAAAAGGTTTTTTAGAGAAAACATTCCAGGATTTTTTTTTTCTCAATGGGTTGAAGGTCCAAATTGCAGTTTCAGTGCATCTTCAAAGGGCTCTACACAATCCCAGCCAAGGAATAAGGTTCTTATCTAAAGAAACAATAAATGAAAATAAGATATGTATATACTTTTTAACCACAAATGCATGTAAAAGTGTAAAATATCTTTTAGGTTTTTAAAGATTTAAACATCCAGGATACGTACACAGACAGACCATTTTAAACAATAAACTGATACAAAGACATATAAATATGTGTCTTTTCCCTGTTGGTCGCTGTTGAATTCCACTACATGGAAAAAAAATCCTGGAATGTTTTCCTCAAAACATTTTCTTTTTGACTGAAGACGGGTGAGTAAATTATCAGGGAATTTTAATTCTGGAATGAGCTAATACTTTAAACCGGTATTAAACTGTATATGTTTATTTATCATGGAACAAAGACTTTGAAAGTTCATTGGATATACCATTGAACAGATAATTATAAGGCATCCTACTTTTATCTTATATCTACACTTCCCGGGTCATCTTCATCCGCACTGGTCTTCCTCAACATTCCACAATATGCTTACCTTATGTACTTGAGTAATTTTTAATTGGAAACATTTTATTTGACTAGACTGTACTTGAGTAATTTTCAGTAACTACGCAGAGTGGAACTGAGAAAGCATGAGCAGAATCCTGTCTCCAGCCTAAGTAGTTGTAGGTAGATTATTCAAATAAGCTGTTATGTTACTTATATTTTATAAGATGATTTTTTGGATAACAAAGGTGCCTTTAATTTATTGAAAATGAATCTAACTAATTTTTGACCAAAAATTCTGGGCTGCCTTTTGCCTTCCAGGCAGTATCGACCTAGGGGTGTCAAACCCCCTGGCCCCCGGAGCAGAGTTTACTGCTCCAAACATACCGGATAGTTTTTCAAATAAGCCTGAAGGACTTGTTACAATCACAGCTGTTTATTCATTGTGCAAACCTTGGGCTCCATAATCGACCTTTCGGTAAGCCCCGCCCCCCTTAGTTTTTGGAACTCGACAACAGGACCACAAGGTTTCAAGACGCAAACCTTGTCCATATATCTTTTTGATAAATTTTGGACACAGGACCACAATTCAAGTGGGACTTAAATATGCCATGAAAGGATATATAAAATATGTAGCGAGGTTTACAGATCACAGTGCAAGCGGGAGAAGCCTCATATTACGTTCATCATGATCACAGATAACAACATCAAGGATCAACACTGTTTATGTATTGCAGGGTACAATTAAATGAATTTACATTTAACCAGTTTAATATGAAGAGACAGTGAATTGTAGACCTTAGTTTATGTGTTTTTGCCCTACACTGTACAAGATGCGAGAACAGTCCGCTATTTAGGGACTCCCTAACTTTAACGTTAGCTAGTTTTAGCCAGAGATACCTTGCTAAAGCACAAGATGACATTAACGTTCTGCTTGAACAGATAAAATTTGTAACTTATTGAGAATATGACGACCAGAAAACGAACGTTTTTGTCTTCATTGAGATTGGTAGTGAATGCTTTGGGACATTTTGCTACAATTTGTTTGGGTTTAGGAAATAAAATAAAATAAAATTTCCATTGCCTATCCTCTCAGGATATCTGGAATCAGTGTTACAAGTACCCCAGCCAAAACGTTTTTTTTTTTTATTTTTTTTAGCATAAACCCCATAAAACGATGCAAGCTTTGGATCTTCCAGTGTTTCTCTGTAGCGCTGAAACCTAAAGATGTCCTAGTTCCGCTCCCTGTGCAACTGATACTCAACTGCCATTGGCTCCTCTGCGTTAGAGGGAAGGGGCTTACCAATAGTTCAGTTGAGTTTGACACCCCTGTCCTAGACTCTTCCCAGGCCTACTGTCCTTGAATACAGAAAGAAACATTATTCACACAGCATTTGCAGCTGTTTCTCAAAACATTTGCAGATTAAACTTGAAACATGAGACAGAAGAGAGATAAAAAAGAACATTATAACTGAGTCTTCTACCAAGATTGTGATCTAATGAGGGGGCCTTTGCTCAGTAGTTATCTGAGGCCTTGCATTTGAGTGCCTCCAGACATCATCTCCATGCTTATCAGTCAAAATTTAACTCTTACATGTACGGCATGACCTCCATTGGGCCGCAAACTTCTTGAAACCTTCAGTTCATCCCCTTGCAGTTAACATTCTCTATGAGCATTTTTTTTTTCGTCTTCCTCCACTGATTCCTGTCAAAAGCAATATCTAATTTTGAGCTACACGCAATAAAAGTGAAAAATGTTGAATTTGTGGTTTTCACAAAAATTTGTTCATTAAGCCCTTGTCTAGCAAACCCAATGCTCCAAATAGTAATTAAACATCTAAAATTATCTTTATTTGAATGTTTTATGAGAGGAGTACCTTTTCTCTGCTCGCTTCCTGGCTGACCCGCATAAAGGCGCTTCCAACAACGCGTGATCCTGATAAATATACACAATTACAGTATATAAGTATTCACACAAACATAATCTGTTATGTCTTAAGTTAACATTTGGGGAACTGTTGGGGAAAAGCATCTGATGTGTAACATTTATATTTGATCCGTGGATCAGAGTAGGCCTTAATATAGGCCTACAGACCTCATGTTAATCTAAGAATAAAAGAAAAGAGGGAATCACTTTCTGCTCTTGATTGAACTGCTTTTGTAGTTTTAATAACCAGTTTATTTGAAATGAACACACTACAAAGGGATTTTAATATTTGATTATATGTTTCTCTTACTTTAAAGAGCAGGTCATATGGGTTTTTGAAAAATATTTTTTTGCAGTTTGTAACGTAGCTATCCTTCAATCTAAACCGTCTGCAAATAAGTTCATTATAAATATATTGTCTCTCAAAAGAAAGTCAACTCTGAGCCACCTTAACAACTTTCCCCCAAAGTTTTTTTTTTTTTTTTTTTTCCCAAAATATACATAATTTATACATAATATACATAATTCTTCACATGGTGTTTTGATGAGTCCTGGATTGTGATAATTTTCCATCTTTACTGATTTAACACACATCAGGCTAAAAACATGCCCTCTTTTGTTTTTGTTTAAAAGTGTGAGTTTTGGACCATCCCTGGGATTTGCCATTGTAATGCCCATAAGCACAGTGTCTACTGGAAGGCCCTCCGTGATAAGAGTCTGATGGGATTTCTGCATGAGCTGAACTTCACCTTTGACCCACTGGATATGGATTCAGACCTACGACATGCAGGTATGTTCTCTGACTTGACTCATTTGCAGATTTATTGTCTTTTAGGTCCTTTGCTAATCTTTGAATTGATTGTGTTTATGCGGTAGAAACTTCACTGCAGAAATTTGCTGGAAGTTTGGCAATGAAGTATGCTACTTTTTTGTTGGGGTTTGAGGATCCAAGCTATTCAACGAGCTGTCGGTGCACCTGTCACCGCAACATTAACAGCACAACACCGTGTCAAACCATCGGATGTAATGGATGCTATAAACATCACATTAAGATTCTGGATTATGAGTGAGTGATTCTCCTTTTATATTATTTTCCAATTTAGTAAATTTGTATTTATTTTGTATGTTGAATTATAAAATTTAATAAACCAAATTTTGAAGAAAAAAATTATAGCTTAATTTGGAAATTGTCAGCTTGTTTAATTTAAATTATGTAGGTGGAATTAAGGAAATTGGTTTAAGGATTGTATTTTCGGTAAGAAATAAACATGTTTTAAATTTAGTGTTATAGTAGCAAGATTTTAGGTATGATCAATAATAATAGTGTTTCTTTGCAAACACCAATAATTATAATCAAAATCTGTAATCAATGCATAAAACTTGAGTGCTTGCCATGTTAAAATTTTTCTTTTTGACTCTTGCAGTTACACTGTTGTGAGTCAACATATCAAAATGTTTTTGAATGAAGCGAAGAAAGAGAATCCAAAGGCTTGTGTTGTGATGCTGTTAGGGGCTATTAAGCTTTTCGTCACCCACACGACTCCTGGGTAATATATTTTACACTCTTGCACATTTTGATCCCTTTTTTTGCAATGTAATGTATAATTACAGCTCTTAGTGTATTATATCTCCTTTGCAGAAATATACATGCTGCTAACATTGTATCTGAAACTGTGTCAATGCTCCTGTGGAGGTAATGGTACAAACTAAAGTTCTTTTCTGTTTACTTTGAGTTTGCTTTTTCTGTGTCTTAAACTATGTTTGTCTTCCAGATTTATGACAAAGGTGTGGATGCTTTTAGTTGCCTTTAATTTTTCCAGCTCTTTTATAAAGCAGCTGGAGTCCTTCTACCAGAAGCTTCCTCTGCCTTCAAACTGCACATTGCCAAAAAGGTAACACCACATACGTGCTGTTTTTTTTTTTTTTTTTTTTTTAAAGAATTTGCTTGCTAATACAGTAATTGTTTAGTTGTGGTCTGCTGTTGATTAAATAATGATTGAATTTGTCTTTTCGTTGGCTGCAGTCTGAGTGTGCTACCTTGGGATGATCCCTTGCTCTCTGCTGTGATGAAAGGTCAAAACATCACTGGAGAGAGGCAGGGCAAAGGTCGGAGGCATAAAGTCTTATGTGAACCTCTGGTCGTGATTCAAGCGAGAGTCTGTAAACTTCAACAGCAAAACAAGTAATGCCCCTTCCTTAATGTACTTTTTATGCTTTGTTTACTGTTTATTAAAACCCTCTTCATTTACTTGAATGATATGTGCAATAAATCGTATAGGCCTGCAAAGTTTTTGCACACAAAGCTCAGCAGCTGTTGAATTCAAATATCGGTCATCCACGTCATTCAGGTTCTATGCATATTTAAAGAAAAAAGTTTTTTTTTTTTTTCATTACTTGGAGTATTTTAAATAATGTTGCAACAACCAATAATACTTTAGCAATGTTTAAAACATTCTACCCTATTTAAATCCATTCCAGGGGTTTTTCCTTTATAAAAAGCACAGAGCTTTGACCTTGCTGTAGCCCTTGCCAACTCTAATAAAATTATAATCTACCCTATTTAAAATGTTTGTTAGGTACCGTGAGCTGGCTCGATATCTCAAAGTTGTCAAAAGCATCAATAATCCCACGTGAGTTCCATCTGTGTATTATGAACATACATTGTTATATATGCAGATTATTATTGTTACTATTTATGGTACTGTCTGTCTGGGATTTAGGCTGCAGAGAATGAAAGACTTGGTTCCCCTCTACCTGTGTAAGGTAAATTGAAATGAAGCCTTTTCCTTCGGTGCTTTCTACATTAACACAATTTTAAATTATATTCTCATTTTTAGAATTTTTTTGAGATATTTTACAATTAACACAATTCATGGTTATTTTACTCGCCCTCACTCATCCCCTGCAGTGAATGGGTGCAGTCAGAATGAAGTCCAAAAAACTCATAAAAGCATCACAGTAATCCACAAATTATCCACATGACTCCAGCCATCAATTACCCTCATTAAGCTTTAATAAAGTTCAAGATGGTTTTAACTTTTAAACTGTTGCAGTCAGAGCAATTTGGTTAATTTACTCGCCCTCACTCATCCCCTGCAGTGAATGGGTGCAGTCAGAATCTAAAGCCATCTTGTCTGAATTTGTCTGTTGAGTTTGATGTGAGCGGACAACAGGAGATGAACTGGAGGAAGAGTTTTTATGGTTTATGAACTCCTATTTTTGACCAGAAGCGATGGTTTAAAGTTAAAACGTGTTTGTTGAGTTTTTTTTTTGGTTTATGAGCTTGTATTTTTTTGCTTCATAAGACGTTAATTAATTAACTGAAGTCGTGTGGATTGTGAAGTTTTTGTCACTATCTTTTGATAACACCCATTCACTGCAGAAAATCAATGGGTGAGAAAGTGATGTAGTGCTGAATTTCTACAAACTTGTTGTGATTAAGAAACAAACTCATTTATATCCTGGATGTCCTGAAGGTAAGTACGTTTTCAGCAAATTTTCACTTTTGAGTAAGCCATGAAGTCATGTCTCTCTGGGGTCTTCTAACTTGCAAGGGATTCATGGCCAGTAGGCAAGGACCCGTTTCCTAAAGTATAAACCTGTATGTTTGTGTGTTTAGGATGGTGACTACACTGGTGCAGTCTGCCATATGTTATCACCGATGCCCGGTGCCATGTGCCTGGCCTCCCGTCTCACACCTCAACAGTTCAGAGCTTATCTCAGAATTCTCACGTCAGGCCACGCCCCTGATGTAGCACAAGAATTTGATACAGGAAATGGCAATATGATCATACCTGACCCTTTACTGAGCACTAAGTGGACACCCATCGAAGGTAGAGAATTGACAGTATTCTTATCCTCTTGACAGAAACATACACAGAAAGAAAATGCCTGTTTTTTCAGTCTTTTTTAATCCTATTCAATGAGGAAAAATAATTTATACATTGCACACTCGTTTCTCATGTCAGCAGAATTTCAGAATTTACAATTCTGCTGATTTGCAGCTTGACAGCTGCTGATCACATAACTTTCAGATGAAAGTGATTTTCATGAGCAGTAGCATTCAGACGGAATGCTTTATATGCGATGTGTTTCTGTGCTTTCATTAAAGGTTCAAATTCATTCAAGATGATGGAGGTACTGAAGTTTGCACTGAGGGTTCTGGACTGTAACAGCATTGTTTTTGCTAATGTAGGTAAAACGGTATATAATGTAATTTTGTGTAACTTATTATTTTATGTGCAAATGTTCAGGTTTTTTTTATTTATTTATTTATTTTTTTGGACATACTTGAGTGATTTTAATACTTTTACCATACAATTTTATTTATATATCGCTAGCTACCAAAATATACTTGGCATTTATTATCCAAAAACATTTTGTCAAACACCAGTTAGATGCTGCCTGTCATAAAAACATCATTATTTTCATTATCATTAACTTTTCATTATCATTAACTCTTCATTATGTCTGTTGGCTTAGTTAGGCTTAGTGCTCACTTGCAACTAGAGTGTGCAGTAAGTGCTCTTTTAAGGTCTGCCATCTTTTATAATGGATGTCTTTGTATGTTTGTAGTCAGAAACGTGGGTTTATCTGCTCAGCGTTGTCAGTTCCAGTTTTACTTCTCCAGATGGTATTCCTATTGGTGCATTCTATCCAGAGCCTGACATCACCTATCAAACGGTGAGAAGAGTGTTTATTTAGTGTCTGTCTGGATGGGGAGAGGGTTGGAAAACCTAATGAGACGTTTTGATGGAGACTGATAGTTGTTTGTTTCTGCTCAGGAGACCAGAGACGCTGCCAGTGCAATTCTTGAGGAGCTGACGACGACTTCCCGTATACAGATCCCCAAAACCTTTGAGAGTGTGAGTTTTAATCAAATCTTTGCATTTTTTTTTTTTTTATTATTATTATTATTTTTTTGTCTAAACCTTTGATTATTGGTGATTGGAATTTGTGGGAAATGGCAATATCTATGAAAGCAGGGTGTATGATGCCCAATATTATTCCAGTATGTGTGTGTGTTGTATTTTATATATTATCGTAAAAAAGAGAACTTGATGGAAAATGTTCTTAATTTTAATAAATGGAACAATAGTTACATTGTTCATGTAAAAATACAAAATAGAATTGTTTTAGTTAGTTTTTTTTCTTGATGGGGTAAGTAATGTTTATTTCACCTGAAAAATGTCAACATTAAGAGACTTCGCCACCTCATTTCAGAACATCATTGCATGTCATATGTGTGCATGTATATAATGATAGCAAATTAAATGCACAATTGTTTTTTTATATATGCCTGACATAGTTTAAATAATACTTGTTCAGATATTATTCATAGTTTTTGATTATTGGTGCAGCATGTAATGATGTTTTACATTCTTCCCATTAGGGTTATCCTGACCAGGCTAGACTGCTGTTGGCCACTCAGGCTTTGGTGCTGCGCATTTTCCACTCAAAGTTCAGGCCCATCCTCAGCGTCATCATGTCTTTCAGGGTGCTTATTTTCTCTAGTTTTTAGTCAACACGGGCAAGTTCAGGCCTTCCATGTACAGCTAAAAACAAAAATAAGAAATGCTGAAGTGTTAGTATTGTATAATCCCATGTTAAATTCAGTAGTCCTGATTTTGTGCAGGCTCTTTTGCTTTTAGTTCAACTTCTGGGCACTCCGTTGGTTCTTCTACAGTCTGCTGGTGAGGCCAGAAGTGCTGCACTACCTCCTTTGCTGTCTTCTGGAGGAACTGTCTGATAAGCGATACCAACTCCTACAGAGGTAAGGATGTGTGCTCTGCTCGCACACATTCACCAAAACAAAGACCTTCATGTTAAGCGTGTATGTGCTTTATATCCACTTCAGAAAATGGACTGAAACCGAACATTCCCTGGTTGCGTACTTTCTCTGCATGTACTTCTGGGAAAACAGTGTTGTCCTGGACCTGAACACCTATCCCACCAATAGCCTGCTTGCCACTTGGAATGAGTAAGCAGCAGCAGTACATCACTATAGTATAGTCATATGTCATGTCATGTCATTCATGCTCTTTATTACATAATCATCTAGATATCCATTACATATTTCAGCACAGAGTGTGATAGATGCATGAATATTAAGAGGCGATTTCTAATGTGATGTTAGATTGCACTGGATGTTTTGGATATTCCTGGTTTATTTTGTCCAATGGGATATAAAAAGGACAATTGGGGATAAAACAGGAATGCCACTATAAAACAATTCAGCAATTTAATAATTTGGTAAAATGAAGTGTATATTATGAAAATGAATGTCAACAATTTGCAAATGCACTCTATTTGATTTCAGATCACACAACCCTTGGCAACTAAGCTTGAAACTGTATCTTGAATGCAATGTAAGAATCTTTTCCATTAATTTGTGTCTTGGTTAAATATAAACTTGCAAAGATATATTTGATTTAATCTTTAACTTGTTTTTAATGTGAGCTACCTTTCTCTCTCTTGCAGGAGGCCAAACTTACTCCAGAAAAACGTAAAATCCTGCATCTAATCCAGCAGCAAGAAAAAATGGGTCTGACCAGCATCCCGTTTTAAAAACAAATTGTTTTAATGTACATACAGAGTGGATTTAATGTTTTCAAAGAGTATAAGTGTCAGTTTTGTTTTTTTTTCTTCTTTTTTTTGTTTATTATCCAGACCTTTGTTTTTCTCGTCTGGGAATTGACCAGTATTTTGCAACATTATGCGCAATTACAGGACTATGATCAATATCTGGAAGATGTTAAATACAGTTATATTCAGCAATAGAACAATATACAATTCTTTGAGCATCAGCCGTAATGTAAATAAATGACAGTTTCAAATGCAACACTGATATGAAGCTGTTCAATTTTGCTTTGTTGAAGATCATTTAAAGTTGTAAACTGCTATTTCTTTGGAATCTTTGCACAAGAGATAGACTACAATATTACTGTAATTATTCACTTCAACTTCCTTCGTCAACAAAATATCAAAGCATGCAGAAAGTGTAAATATACTGTTATTGCTGGGCAAAAGCAATTTTTCATTTGACGGCAATAAAATATAAGCATAACTATGGTACAGTACACAAATTGTTGGCAATTGTTACAAAAAGTTTGTGTAAATAACTTTCAGAGTTTAAAAACAGTTTGTGGTGTAGCTGAATCTGAGGAGATTGGGTAGAACCTCCATGAAGTGCATTTTGATGAGTTCAGATAAATAGTTGAGGATTTTCTTATCATCTCTGTGAAATTCGTACTGTGTCCATGTACTTTCCCCAGGCTTTCTAGGTGTATGGCAACCATGTGAAAATGTTAAAAGGAATGCTCTGGTGACAAGCTTGCTTTGCACACTTTGAGCAAACATGAAGTAGGTGTTTCCACGTTTAAAGTGGCTCCTTGGTTCCACCAGCAGGTTGATAAGAGTACCACTGTAGATAGGGCAGTGTCTTTTGATCCACATCTAGGATGCTGAGATATCGGCAATAGGTCCAGGCAGTGAGGCAAATTTGTGCGAGTCAAACAGCACATTCTGAGTTAAAAAAAAAAAAAAAAAAACTCAGGATGGCTTCAACTTAACTGTCTGTAATGGTTTTATTTTAATGATAGCTGTTAAATATGAGTTCCAGATTCCAGTTTTTATTTTATTTTTAAAGGGGTGCTATTATGCTTTTTCACTTTCAACTTTAGTTAGTCTGTAATGTTGCTGTTTGAGCATAAAAAAGGTATGCAAAGTTACAAAGCTCAAAGTACAATTCAAAAGGAGATATTTTATTTAATTAAATATCCCCTAGAAATAATTTATCATGATAATAATTTGGTTATGAAAATATTTTCTGGGATTTGTGATATCACAAAGATACTAGAGAAGACAACGAATGTTATCACTATGTTGGAGACATTCTAGCTTTCCCAAGACCGATGAGTTTAGAGTGGTTACAATCATCCGGGTTTAAATCGTGCTCAAATTGATTTTATTTTGATGCTATATTTAAACTGAAGCTAGCGGCATGCGGCTATGGTACGAAGAAGGACATTTGCTGACCAGGCGCCGAGTGTTGTCAAACAATCACCACACACACTGGCCCAGCTAACCACTCACAGCACATCTCGTATTCCAGAAGGCAGGCCTTCATTTGATAAAGGAAATATTCCAGTTCTTTAGGTAGTATGGATTATTTTGTGCTAAGCACCTTAATGCTGTTTTCACTGCTAGTCCGTCTTGTAGGTATCCTTCCTTGCCTTAGACCCTCCAGTGCAGCTGTAGTGGACAAAGGTGGAGGTCTTTGCAGTGCTGTTTGAATCCTGGGATCTGAAGGACTTCTCTGTCCCTAAGACCTCAATACTATCTCCACTACTAATACTGGTCTTCATCAAAGCTGAAACATTCCACATTTTCTAGGCAATGCGAATCTGAAACAACTCCCCCATTTTCCATTTCAGTCTCTACTGGGGATGTGTTGGATATAAGGCGCAGGTTATCCTCAGAAGGGGTATTTAAAGTGCTGGGTACGGCTGGAAATTGGCTACGTCCACCCAACTCTAGTTTGACTAGCACCATTTCATCACAGGAGGCATGTTCAATTAAATTCAAGTTTATTTGTATAGCGCTTTTTACGATACAAATCGTTGCAAAGCAACTTTACAGAAAATTAAGTTTCTACAATATTTAGCTTATTAGTGGTGACTGTCAGTTTAAGATAGTGACGGTGACCATGACGTGACATACAGCCAAGTATGGTGACCCATACTCGGAATTCGTGCTCTGCATTTAACCCATCCAAAGTGCGCACGCACGCATGTACGCACACACACAGACACACACACACCCGGAGCAGTGGGCAGCCATTTATGCTGTGGCGTCCGGGGAGCAGTTGGGGGTTCGGTGCCTTGCTCAAGGGCACCTCATTCGTGGTATTGCCGGCCCAAGACTCGAACCCACAACCTTAGTGTTAGGAGTGAAAAAAACCTTCTTTAGTGGACTTTGCTATCCTAGGTACTACCAAAAGTCCAGCGTTTTGTGACCTTAGGGAGCGTGATGGATTGTAGTGTGGTAGAAGACTAGTTAGGTACGCAGGAGCTAAACCATTAAGGGCCTTATATGTGAGTAATAATATTTTGTAACTGATATGGAACTTATTAGGTAGCCAGTGCAGAGAGTAGAGACCGTAGAATTGGGGTAATATGATCATATTTTCTTGACCTGGTAAGGACTCTGGCCACTGCATTTTGGATTACATATGACTCAAGACTGGCAGGTTCACTTAGAATTGAAGGTGCAGGAAGAAAGGAGGGTTTTCGGACTGAATGTTGACTGGCTTTTCCAATCTGTAATCCTCTTCCAAGTCTGCTTCCTCTTCCAAGTCACATGGATCCTCAAATAAGAAATTGCTTGATTTGAGGTTGCGAAGGTGATTACGGCAGAGTTGTTGTGAGTAGAGATGGCAGGCATCTCCTCTGAACGTCCTGTCAGTGGAGTACAGTTGCTGTAGCGTCTGATGGTGGAACTAGTCATCACACTCCTTGAGAGTTTTAAGTCACTTGTCAATTCGGCAAGATGAAGTAGAGTTAATCAGCTGCAGAGCGGGTGTGTGAGGGTGTGTTTGTGCAAGAAAAAAAACATATTCTAGTATTGGCCCAGCAAGCTGACCATGCCTTAAATCATCCAGGTCAAACTCGAAACAATGAGAGAGGTCATCTGGTTCATAAGAAGAGTATTCAGAGTCTCTAAGCTACCTGGATGGGTAGCAGGAGACCTGTTTTAGAAGTCTTTTGTATTGCTGAATGGATTTTTCTACACAGGGCAGTTCCTCACCTTTGTTAGCCAATGGCATTGGGCAAGATCCTTTATCCTGCTTGCCCTCCCTTTGCTCTCCAAATCGTTCATCTCTATCATGTGTAATACATGATCTATTACCTTTTTCAAACTCTACTTCTGCCTTTCTTGAAATCCCACACCTGTATTTCTCTTGTAATTTCATTTCATCTTTGTGAGATAGTGATTTCTCTTTCAGTTTCACATCTTCTGCATTTCTCTCTAATGTAGGTATACCATTCAACATCCATTCCCTTTCATTGTTGCAAATTACAGATAGATTATTTAACACTCTTTCTAGTTCTCTAAGTAACATGACTCTGGTATACTGTAAATCTCTCAGTTTTATCTCAGGTTTTTAAGTTTCAAGTTTACTTTATTTATAAAGCACATTTAAAACAGCCACAAGACTGACCAAAGTGCTTCTCAAAAGAAACAGCATCATAAGAGTAGTAAGAACACACAAAACAGACTAAAACAAAGAACCAGAATAAAATAAAACACAAATAGAAAACAGGCAGGAATATAAAACCTAATAGGCCAATAAAAGCAGATGGGTTTTTAAATGAGACTTAAAAATGGTCAGACTAGGGGCCATTCGGATCTCCATTGGCAAGTCATTCCAGAGGCGAGGACCGATTACCGAGAAGGCATGGTCACCTGTACACTTAAGTCTGGAATGTAGAATTAAAAGAAGGTTCTGGTTGCCAGATCTTAGGCTTCTCGAGGGGATGTACTGATGCAGCAATTCAGATAGGTAGCCGGGTGCTTGATTGTGTAAAGATTTAAAAACAAATAATACGATTATGTATTCTAAATTGAACAGGCAACCAATGAAGGGCCTTTAGAAGTGGAGTGGCGTGATCCCTTTTTTTCTTTTTTAAAATAAATCTAGAGGCAGCATTTTGGACCAGTTGAAGACAAGCAATTTGAGCTTTAGAAATGCCACAGTATAATGAGTTACAGTAATCAAGACATGATGTACTAAAAGCATGCACTGCCATCTCCAGAGTCTTATCAGTGAGGAAATGTTTTATTTTTGCAAGTGTATGGAGCTGATGAAAACTGGACCCAATCACCGTGGAAATTTGTTTATCGAATTTTAATGAGTCATCTAAAGAAACACCCAGATTCCGTACCTGTGAAGTCCTAAAAGTTGATAGGGATCCCAGGTCAAAATTAAATGCTTTCATATTTTCTGAAGGGCCAAAAACAATTACTTCAGTTTTCTTCTTATTTAAGGATATTTTTTTTTGAGATAACCAGGATTTAACCTCATCTAGACAGGATAAAAGAGCAGTCATGGCCAGTGGATCATTTTTCCTAAAAGGTAAATAGATTTGAGTGTCATTGGCAAAAAAGTGAAATCTCACTCCATGTTTTCGAAAATAGGGAGGGGGCCAAAATAGAGCCTTGCGGAAGGCCACAGGGCAGAGAAGCAGTGGAAGATAAAAATTCTCCTAGCCTAACCACATATTTCCTGTCAGATAAAAATGACTGGAACCACTTTAGAACTGTGCCAGAGAGACCCACCCAAGATTTCAGTCTACTGATTAATACAGAATGATTAATCGTGTCGAAAGCAGCTGATAAATCTTAGAGAACGAGGACCACAGAGTCACCCATATCAGTGGCTAAAAAGATGTCATTTAACACTCTCAAAAGAGCAGATTCAGTACTGTGGGCAGCCTTAAACCCAGATTGAAAGTGCTCAAACAGATTATTTAAAGCAAGGAAAGTTTGAAGTTGGAAAACCACAATCTTTTCCAAAACCTTGGCGATAAATGGCAAAACAGAGATAGGGCAATAATTTTTTTAAACTGACAGATCAAGTGAAGACTTATTGAGGAGAGGTGTGACAGTAGCCACTTCAGATGAACAGGAACCACCCCAGTTGAAATACGTTTATTTAAAAAGGACACTAGACCTGTTACAAACCGAATCAACAATTTGCTTTAAAAATCTAGGGTGGATAACATCATATGAAGAAAAGGATAGTTTCAACTTGGCAATAGTGACAAAAGACTGAAGGGAGACAGGTTCAAAGACGTCCCAAGATGCAGAAAACTGCGGGGGGAGAGGCAGCTCAATAGGAGGAATATGAACTACCAGCCCTAGTTTCAGAGGTGGAAAGTAACGAATTACATTTACTCGCGTTACTGTAATTGAGTAGCTTTTTTGTGTACTTCTACTTTTTAAAGTAATTTTTAAAATCTGTAATTTTACTTTTACTTAAGTATATTTTGTTTGAAGTATTGTACTTCGCTACATTTTAAAACACATTAATTACTGAGTAAAAAAAAAAAAAAAATCGCTCCCTGGAAACTACGTCAGTAAATAATGGGCAGGAGGGCAAACTGGCGCTAAAATCACAACAAGAAAGATGCAGACGGACAAAACAGGCGTTAGTGGTGCAGACACCGCGGAAAACGAAACCCCGTCATATTCTGAAGTTGAACTCGAAGGAAATGAAGTGAACCCCTGGTCATTTTTATGCTCTATTATGCAGTGTAAGCTTTGCTTGCCTAGGGAGACCAAACTAGCAGCTTCTAAAATCCGACAAGACATCAGCCCTTCGCAAGCATGTAGAGGTAAGCTAAATAACTGCATCGTTACATTGGTAGTTAAAATGAAGCTTTGACATTTTAGCAAGAGGTTTTGCACAAATTAGCCAAAAAGACAGTGGTGTGGAGTGTGCGATATATATCGTCTGTGATAACATCATAATTGTTGTTTTAATTATGTGCGCGCGCATTTACAGTGCGTTCTTTCAGTGTGTGATTCAGTCTTGTAAAATGCATTTAGAATGATCACAAAATTGAAGATATAGGGGCAGAAAATTTACATATATCATTTCATATAGTAAATCAAAATCACACAAAGAATGCCGTCTTTTCTTCCAAAAATCATCATGATTAAATATATATATATATATATATATATATATATTTACAACAGGTCAGTAAACAAGTTAATTAAAGAGACTTGCGTTTTAGACACCATATTGCCTGTTTTTGCTCTATTTTTACAAACAAAAAATAATTCCAAACACAGCCACCAAAGCACAGTTTTTTGTCTCTGAGCAACATTACAGTGTTTCATTCCTGAATGAATCAACCGTTTAAATGATTTGGTTCAATCGCAATGATTAACTTATTAACAGTGACTTGCTGACACATACTGGCCATTTTAATTTCACATTTAAAGTATATATATATATATATATATATATATATATATATATATTTTTTAAATAATTAATTTTTTATAATTTCAAATGAGTATTCAACATTTTGTGTCTTGTATATCAAAACATTATTCATGCATTTGTAACTGCAGGTTAAATGCATTCTTGTCCTGCACTAAACAGTGTGTAAATACATCTAAATGCCACTTCAGATGAAGCTTCTGCATTTCGTCTGCATTGAAAAGATGAGTTTGTTGATACTGATTTGCCTGGTAACAGCCCAAATGTCTTATTATTCAAAATAACTCATTCCTTTAATTAAAAACAACTAGTTTGAGATTAATAGGCCTCAGGGGTGTCAAACTCAGTTCCTGGAGGGCCGTAGCCCTGCAGAGTTTAGTTCTAACCCTGCTCCAGCACACACATCATATAGTTTTCAAATAAGCCCAAATGATTAAATTAGCTGGATCAGGTATGTTTAATTAGGGTTATATCTAAACTGTGCAGGACTGTGGCCCTCCAGGAACTGGGTTCGTCACTCTTGGTCTTTAGTCCATTTTTTGCCTCCCTCCAATTTTTAAATTTTAATTAGTTATTTTTTATTTTGGTTAATTTTTAATTAGCTACTTTTTTACTTTTACTTAAGTACAAGTAAAAGTACCAGTCTAAAAATCTACTCAAGTAAAATTTCATTAATGTAATGGTACTTTTACTTGAGTAGAATATTTTTGTACTCTTTCCACCTCTGCCTAGTTTAACTACTTTTTCCTTAAAAAACCTAGAGAAACTTTCACAAAGAGCAACAGAGGCAACAGATACAGTATTGACCGGGGGATTAACAACAGAATTGATAACAGAAAACAAGATTTTAGGTCTTGACTGATTATGAAGTATTAAATTTGGAAAATAGGTTGCCCTAGCAGCTTTGACGGCTCTCTGATAAGCCTATTATCTGTCTTTAAACAACTATAGTGAGATGTGTAAACTGTCCTATTTCCAATTCCGCTCTGCTTTTCTACAATCTTGCCTTAGCAGCCGAGATGCCATAATTCAGATTTAGGTTTGTGCTTAAGAGGTTTTAGAGGAACAGTCTCATTCAATACATTGAGCCAGGCGCTATTTAACAGACTCAAATGTTTGTCCGCATCCAGGTCTGCTAATGGGGAGTCAAGAAAATGATGAGAACAGGGCTTAGTAAAGCACTGACTAAAATTTTCACTGAACTGAGGAGAATAAACCCAGGACATACTGTAGATGATGCTTTAGTAGAGACATGAAGAAGACTGGGAAGAGACATGGAAAATAAAATAGGCCTGTGGTCAGAGAGCATATAATTAGAATCTGTAATATCAGAAATATCGACCCCGTGACTGACAGCAAACATGAATGTTAAAATCACCCACCAATAAAATACTATCAAATTTAATAACAATGTTACCAATAAAATCAGTGAATTGCTGTTGAAAGTCCTTAACTGAATCTGGAGGATGGTAGATCACCCCTAAGCAGACAGGACTGTTCCAGTCAAGATGAAGTTGGGCTTTGAAGCTGGTGTAAATATCCACAGGGACAGCGTGACATTGTGCACAATGAGAGTTTTTCATCACAGTGAGTAACCCACCCCCTCGTCTATTTTGGCGAGAAGAGTTAAAAAATGTACAGTCAACCGGGACCAGTTCAGAAAAAAGGGGTATAATCGCCATCCTTAATCCATGATTCAGTGATGAACTTAAAATCCAAATTGTGCGAAGAGAAAAAGTCATTCAGCAGAAAAGTGTTGTTCACCACTGAACGAGCATTGATTAAAACCATATTGGGTGGAGGGACAACTCCGGAGGAGAGTGACACTCTGCGCAGTGGCCGCAGCACACCAGGAGCCGCTCCAGCTCTTTGGAGAAGATGGTCGAGGAAGGCCAACCCAAGGGACGGAGGACGGGAACAGGGGAAGAACAGGTCGAAGCCACTGGTGAGCCTGATCCAGGAGATGCCAGACCACAGAGTCCCCATAGTGCGGCCCGCAAAAGGGGCTTGGGATACAGCCCGCATGCAGACGGGCTTTCAGCTTGATCGTACGACCTCCCCGAGACCCATGTTTCCTTCCAACCGTGTTACGGTTGTTAAAGACACACTCCACATCCAACTTGTAAAAATGAAAAATATTGATCTAATATCTAAGAGAGACTGGCGATCATAAACCACAAGGGCACCACAGTTTGAGAACCAAACAAACAGCCAAACTAGCAGACAGAGGAGCAACCGAACATGCCGACACAGGCGCCATCTTGTTTCCTTGTGCTTTGCTGTTGTCAAAGCAAAGTTTGCTGGATCATTCTCTCATTTCTGCAATTTCCAGTTCATTAGCAAAGTTCTTCCTGTTCCCTGTTTTTAAACATACCAATTTTAAAAACTAGTGGAATGCAAGTCGATATAAAAACTGGATCACAAGTAATTTCTTACTGCTAAATTCTGGAAAAACAGAGGTGTTAATTATAGGACCTAAAACTCTGCATGTAATAACCTAGAACACTGTCTAAGACTTGATGGCTGCTCTGTCAATTCTTCGTCATCAGTTAGGAACCTAGGTGTTCTATTTGATAGCAATCTCTCCTTAGAAAGCCACATTTCTAGCATTTGTAAAACTGCATTTTTCCATCTCAGAAATATATCTAAATTACGACGTATGCTCTCAATGTCAAATGCAGAAATATCAATCCATGCGTTTATGACCTCAAGGTTAGATTATTGTAATGCTTTATTGGGTGGTTGTTCTGCACGCTTAATAAACATAGTCCAGCTGGTCCAAAATGCAGCAGCTAGAGTTCTTACTAGAACCAGGAAGTATGGCCATATTAGCCCAGTTCTGTCAACACTGCACTGGCTTCCTATTAAACATCGTATAGATTTTAAAATCTTGCTTTAATACTTATAAAGCCCTGAATAGTTTAGCACCTCAGTATTTGAACAAGCTCTTATTACATTATAGTCCTCCACGTCTGCTACGTTCTCAAAACTCTGGAAATTTGATAATACCTAGAATATCATAATCAACTGCGGGCGGCAGATCCTTTTCCTATTTAGCACCTAAACTCTGGAATAACCTACCTAACATTGTTCGGGAGGCAGACACACTCTGTCAGTTTAAATCTAGATTAAAGACCCATCTCTTTAACCTGGCTTACACATAACACACTAATACGCTTCTAACATTCAAATCCATTAAAGGATTTTTAGGCTGCATTAATTAGGTCAACCGGAATCGAGAACACTTCCCATAACACTCGATGTACTTGCTACATCGTTAGAAGAATGGCATCTACGCTAATATTAGTCTGTTTCTCTCTTGTTCCGAGGTCACTGTAGCCATCAGATCCAGTCTGTATCCAGATCAGATGGTCACTGCACTCACCCATATCCAGTATGTATCCAGACCAGATGGTGGATCAGCACCTAGAGAGGACCTCTACAGCCCTGAAAGACAGCGGAGACCAGGACAACTAAATGAGCCCCAGATACAGATCCCCTGTAAAGACCTTGTCTCAGACGACCACCGGGACAAGACCACAGGAACCAGTTAAGTCCTCTGCACAATGTGACTTTGCTGCAGCCTGAAATTGAACTGCTAGAGGAGAACTGGCCCCCGACTGAGCCTGGTTTCTCCCAAGGTTTTTTCTCCTTTCTGTCACCGATGGAGTTTTGGTTCCTTGCCGCTATCGCCTCTGGCTTGCTTAGTTGGGGACACTTCATTTCCAGCGATATCGTTGACTTGATTGCAATAGATTGCAAAGATACTATTTAAACTGAACTGAGCTGGATGATGACATCACCGAATTCAATGATGACCTGCCTTTAACTGGAAATTTGTGTTTACTGTTGTCATTTTGCATTATTGGCACACTATTTTCCTAATTAATGTTGTTCAGTTGCTTTGACACAACCTGTATTGTTAAAAGCGCTATATAAATAAAGGTGACTTGGAATTGCTGTATAATGTTATTCTCATCAGATGACACATAGGCAAGGTAAAGAGGTCGCACAAACCCTTGAGCCTCCAAGTCATAGAGCATAAGGTGGTGCGCATATGCAAATGCTCCTTCTTCAGAATCCCCTAAAAATACTTTTGAGTCTTCTACAAAGTTCAGTTTCAAAGAGCTACAACCTGCCAGGCTGATGAGCAAGGTCTGATAGTCCACTAACATGATCCGAAGGGAGAAGTGGTTTAAATCAAATGTTCCAAAAGCCTTGGTTTCAGGAGGAACTGTAAGCAAAGGCTTTGGCCCAACTTGCTCTGAAAACTCTGATAAAATGATAAAGTCCTTCTTAAAATTAGCACCAGACATCTTGGACCATGGGGTGGTGTCCCCAGTGTAGGCATACATGGGAACAGACAGTTCCTCAGGAAGTGCTGAGGGGTCTTTGGCTATTTCACTGAAATCTCTTTCTTTAGTGAAAGCCACCAAGTCTGGAGAACTAATCATAGTGGTAAAAAGTATTAAACAAAGAAACCGAACAGGGGTGTAAGAAGTATTGTGAAATTATACTAGTTAACCTGTTAACCCGCACCTGGATGCCAGCACACTGAACACTCTTTGTTTGCATGTGTCAATGTTTACTAATAGATTGAATGAAACAGGACAAAATGAATCTTTACAAACTATATCATTATAAAGGTCTAAGCCTCAAGCATCAACGACAGATTGCTGTTTTTCAATGGAAAGCTTATAAGGAATGTATTTGCTAAATGCATAAGCAGTACACATCAAGACATGCATAATCAAAACGCAGTAAATACCAGATTTGTCATAATAATGAGTCATAAACACATCCACAGCTGTAAATCCCGGTTTAGTTAGAAAGGTAAGGGTCCACTGATCGACATCCCAAAGACCACTTTTAGTCCAACGAAGCAATAACATAGTAATATGAATTGTAATTCCTTTGTTTACGTCTCATTTCATCGGGGAAAGTATTGTTTGTATCCGTTATGGAATAACTTACACTCAAAATACTGTGTTTTGGTAGTAAAAAACATCATGGTTTTGTAGCATATGTGTCACAAACAGAATGAGACCATCCACTAAAAAAAGTCAAAGAGAGGTGGAATATTGTTTATTTGAATTATGCCACTCTCTCGTGACGCACGCTGACGCACCATTTCATCTGAGTTGGGCGTAACTTTGCACAAATAATTCTTTTTTTTTTCTTTCTTCATTTTTTTTGTTTTTTTTGTTTTTTGTGGGGTGTGTGTGTGTATGTGTGTTTTTAATATGTGTATGAGCGCATATGAGTGTGTTATTTTTCTATATGAGCATCTATCAGTGTGAATGCTGTATTTCTAGCAATCTCAGGATGTACTGTAATTGGCATACATAGTTAATTTTTTTATTTTTATTACTGAAATTATTCTTATTGTATTTTTCTAGTGCTCAGATCAAATTATTACTTATACGATGTCTAAGATTCTGTCTATTGTTTTATAATTGAAAAACTATGCATTGGTATGTTAAATGACTAAAATAGTAAGTAGTTAGTAATAAGTAATAGCTTTTCATGGTATCTTCTTCAGATTTGAAATAGAAACTCATGAGACGTGACTTTCAGCCCATTACTTTTCTGGATTGCTCGAGGACTGATTTCATGTATTTTTATATGAAAAAAATAATAATAATAATAATAATTTTTTATCTTTTTGAGCATTATCAACTAAAAGCCCAAATAGTAAAGCCCAAGGGCACCAAAATAGTGTGTGTAGCACACTGAAGTAAGGAATTGTTACAATGTTAATTTAGGTAGGTCATTTTCAGCTGTGAGTCCCAAAATGGGGGGTGCAGGTTAACAGGTTAAAGGTCTATGTCAAAATGTTTCCACATTATGATTTCCACAGTGTCTTCAGTAAGGCTGTTATATGCCACAAATTAAACAAATATAATATTACCTTAAATTGTTCAACTTCATCATAACCAACTCAATCTCTACTTGTTTCCCCCTCAAAATAAGCGTGGAACAAAAAGGATATGTTCGCGGGCATTATTGCAGTTTCTCATAAATGTCAACAGTCATCAGGTAATGGCAATATTATTGGCATTTTCCTTAACACACTGATAAAAATGCAATAGGCTATATTTATTTTATTAACATCATGTTCTCTTCAGTTAGGTGCAGTAAATAAAGATGAAACAAACACACAAATTTATGATTTCTCTTATCTGACTTTATACTTAACACTGGCTTAATATAATAATTTAAAACGCGTTTTGATTTATCAAATTTTTGTATTTTAGTAAATGCTGTATTAAACGAACTTCAGGGCTCTGTATATCATTACAAAAAAACATCTGCAACGTTTCATTGGAAAAATAGTTTACAGGGTTATAAAAATGACCTAAGAATAACCATAGGAGGTACGTTCTATAGTTGATAAAAGTTATTATTAGGTCATAAAAAATAACCATCCCACAATGTTCTGGGAACATTAATTTATGGTTGCAAAACAATAATCTAGAAATAACCATAAGGGAATGTTCTGTATAAGTTATTTTTAGGTTATTTTAAAAATAACCACCCTGCAACATTCTGGGAACATTATTTTATGGTTGCAAAAATTTTAACCTAAAAATAAAGTTCCTAAAATGTTATTCCTTGGTTCTCAAAAAATAAATACATATCCAAACGGGAATCAAAAACTAACATTAGGGGAACATTCTGTGATGGCTGGGATGTAACCCTATCAGCAGTGTAGGATCGGTATGAAGTTTGATCCTACCAGTATTTTTGTTTCTGCTATTTATTTTTTTAACCAAACTTGTTTAAAAGTTATCATAAGACATATACTGGGAAACCTGCAGTAACATTTACATGTTAACTTTTAGTTTAATTATTTCTGTCTTTTCAAAGCCTTTTATGCTAGTATTGACAAAAGGCTAGAATGTGGATGGGTAGGAAAACAACACATAAAGGTTTAGACAACCTTTTTAGATAACATTTTTCCCCAAACAAACTCAGTAGTTTTGCTACTTTGTAAGTAAGAATAAATAACCCAGAAAAAAAAAGTATATAAAAATTAACATTGCATTACTGCTTTATTGTCTTAATATTAAGTATTTGCTTCTTCAGATTGAACACAGCTTTGCATAGTCTGTGATTATAGCCTTTGCTCCTAAAAGCAAAATAATAAAACATATACTGATGGTCAACACAGAGCTCAGAACAGGTTATCAACAAAAGAAAATCCATCTTAAGTCACAGACAAATCGTCTGAACTATGAAAGCTTTCTCTCACTTCTTTAAAATCTACATCCAAGCAAAGTGTCTAGGTAAGTGCTGCATAGTCAAATGGAGCCAATGTCACTTCAAAATCCCCTTTAAAGGAGTAGGTAAGTGGAAATACACATAAGGGGACCATGAATAGACAATGGAGAGTTGTTTTAATAAAAAAGTACTATTCTGTGCGCAGGGGGTATAGGAGGAGGAGTGAATCAGATCAGAAGAATCTCAGGTTCAGTTACAGCACAGTACAGCATGAAGCCCAACTCATCAATGTCGTCCTCAGTAAAACCCTGAAACAGATTCACATTAGATTTGAAGTAACTAGGCAAGATTCCAGTTTCCAAATATCCGATTAGCTCAGTGATCGCCTGCAGGAACCTATCAGCAAATGCTGATTCTGTCCAATCTGTTTCATTTTCACTCATGTGTAGAATGACGTTGCTAAGATGGCTGGCGTTGAGCTTGCGTAGTGAAGGGCAGTTGCAGCACACCGCCTTTAGGGTTTTCAGGCACTTCCTTCTGACCCCCGAGTCTGCTTTGTCAAGCTCTGCTAGTCTAGCCGTTTCACTAGTGTATAGGCTCTGGTACCAGATGTAGTCGAATGACCCAGTGATCTCTGGTTGCGCCATAAGCGTCATCTCACCAAGGCGCACTGTTGGCAAAACTGTTATATAGAAGCGTTCTCCACTGTCATAACTGCTTTGAGTTAACCCTTGAATTTCCAGTTTGAGCTCAGGAGACCCAAGCACTGGTCGCACCTCGCACTCCAAGGTTCCGGTCAGCGATGGCCAGTTCATTGATTCCATCACTGTCTTGCCTAGTTGCTCGGAAACAAGCCGCGACGACAAGTATCCAGCCAGCAAATGTCGATCCCAGTAGCTCCGCCCCCTCGGGAAGTACTCAAGGTTTTCACGGCGCACCATGCAGTACTGAGGGTGACCCAAAAATGTGTCCTCTCCGGCAATAGGCGTCCACAGACTGGACTCCAACTGTATAAAACACATTTGGAACAAATTTAAATACAATTTCAGGGTCAAGCACATGGCCATTGTAAGGCCAATATCTAAGATCAAAGATCCAACTGCTAATATTGGAAGGCTTGTCTGAATATGATCTAAACTAAATATTGTAAAAAAAAAAAAAAAAAAAAAAAATTAAAAAAAAAATAATTAATTAATTAATTAAATAAATTAAATAATATATATATATATATATATATATATATGATATTGTGTCCCAATCCGATACTGGTATATTCCTAGAGTTTGGTGTTACTAAAATATCAGTCCAATGTATACAGAGTTGTGCAATATATATATATATAATATATATATATATATATATATATATATATATATATATATATATATATATAAATATAGATATATATATTATTTGGCTACATACATACTTATTTGGCTGCTTTAAGAGCTGCTGCTGCAGAACATGACACGGATCTGACCCACATCATATCTTCTCACAACTCTTTACCTTTTTTGACCCACTTCAGGTCTTAAAGTCTCTACTAATGAGCTGCCGAGTTTAATCAGGTGTGTTAGATGAGAGAGACAGTGCTGGGCTGCTCCAGGACACTTTTTAAAACCACTGCATTTCAGAGACATGTTCTTAAATCTGACTCGTATATAACAAACACTTACATGAACAGTTTTAAGGCAGCTTTAATTGCCTCTTTGGTAACTTAATGACTTAACTGATGACATGACAATGACACTGGATGCTCATAGTTTAATTTGTGCTACGAGCACAGTATAACGGTTGACAGGACAGGAAAATGGGTTTTAACTGACATATGGCCTGACAACATCTCATCTGACCTCATCTTTACTGTTGTTCTACTGAAGCTCCCTCGTCACCTGCACCTTTTCTGCACTCGTTTGAATAGTGCCTGCTGCTGAGGCGCCATTGGAGTGCATGTCTGAAAATTCTCTTGTTTGTTGTGGTTGTAAAGACGTTCTGTGTCTAAATAAATGCAATTCTTGTCAAAAAAAAAAAAAAAAAGAGACAGAGTCAGCAGTTGTGAGTGGGGTGGCCAAGCCTAGCTCTGCCCCTGCATTAATTGCATTAAATATAAAAATTAATTGCATGCATTAACGCATTTATTTTGACAGCACTACTTATTATATTATATTATATTATATTATATTATATTATATTATATTATATTATATTCAAAATACATTTTGGTCAAAAACTGACAGATATTATAGAAGAGTTACCAAAAACTTATGGAGGACAGTTTTTTTTTTTAATATAATATAATATAATATATATATAATATAATATAATATAATATAATATAATATAATATAATATATTTTTTAAATAACATCCTGGTGTGAAAATGTACATGGAGATTTGAACAGATAGTGGCCCTAGAATATTTGAGATAAAAAAAAATACAGAAAAACAATAAATATATTAATGAACAATCACCATAATGTAATATAAATGTGTAATAAAACTGCAGGCTAGCACTGGATATCATGAATCTCTATGGGTCTTTGAGATGTATGGGATAGCAACTATTTTTAATAGGATTTTTTTTTTTACACCTGCAAGTAAACAAGTAGTCCACATAGAATGTTGATACCTGCAGGGGCACGATCAAGCAAGCATGGTCGGCTTTAACCACTTGCAGGTTGTCGAGCAATGACCCCGCCAGCGTCATGTCTCCCAGTGGCATGCCTGGGTGTTTGGAGTGCAGGAAGGCCTGGATCTCTGTGGCTATATCTAACACTCTCTGTTGTGCGACAGACACCTCCTCCCCTGACAGACACACACGTGTTCTGTAGTACTGCTGCAGACGGTCCACAAATGTCATCACACACAGATCCATGCGTTTCCGTCGCTGAGGTGGTTCAGTGTTACAGCGCTGGGGCTCAGGTGAGGGCAGGGGGATGGGTTGGGAGAGCTCTGCTAAACACAAAAAAGTGTTTCTACTTAATAACAGCATTCACAACCCATTTTAGTTCCATAACATGATATATTTTTAGTGACACAGATGTTCAGTAACAACATTAATGCCTAAATAAAGACCAGTTTGAAAAGTGGAATTAATACATTTAGATGAAAGAATTTTTTTTTTTTTTTTTTTGGCACTAGAATGCATAGATGAATTGTGCAGAATAAGACCCTAAATATGGTCCGTTTTGATTTCTTGTTGTCTTTTAGCAACAAGTCTTCTAAATAAAGGTAAGTATGTTCCCAAGTATGTACCTTTCTTGGTTGCGGCAGCAATCTGTTTCATGACCACTCCTTCTATACTCTTGTGCAGCAGTTTGGGGGAGGCACTAACCAAGCTTAACTCCTCCCAGCTGTCCGTCATCTTCTTGTCAGGCTTCTCATCAGGAGGCCTACCAGCACGTTCTATTAGCTACGACATCATAGGAAGAGGAGGAGACAAAAAAAATTAATAAATAATCAAAATAAGCTTTAACAGAGTGCAACAGTCAGGTTCTAGAAGTAAAAATCCATTCATTTTCTTCATAGAAGAATTAATTTTTTCTTTTTAATGGAAACTTACAAACCATTAAATGCAGACCTACTGTGAGCTACAAGCTTTTTTAATTAATGGTATATGCACTCTATAAACAATATATCATTTGACCAATCAGAACTGGGTAGTAAGCAAAAATAATGAATAATCACCCGTTTCACAGCTAATGTGGCAATGCCCAGCACCACAGCTCCACCGACCCCCAGCACCAGCCGGGCATTGGACAACAGGAAGTCAATGACAGCAGCAATCCCATCTTCTCCTCGCCTTTTACCAGAATAATACATCACTTCCTCTGTGAGATGGTCTGAAAATGTCAGTAGAGACTTACAGTACATGACCACTTGATGTCACATGCGCTTCCACAAATCAGGGTAACTCCATGGGTTTTAGACATCTATCATGATATATTCTGGGCCTCTCTGAGGACAAAATAAATGATCTATCTATCTTATCTATCTATTATCCACTGGGCATTATGGGCAGGGGCCCATGCGCACTTGGTGCCCAAGCAAGGGGAAGAAACACATTTCAAAGTGTCTATTTACACTAACTGTCTACCTTACTGGCAGAGGCTATTTACATTAGTTCTGCCTACCAATGTCAGGTTGATATAAACAACAGAGGTGTTTCCAATGAATAGTACCATATAATTGTGTGTGGGGGGCTTTACAAGACATTGTGCCTAGGGCCCTCTGAATTTTTAATCCGGGCCTGGATATATTCATGGTACTAAGAATACCACTGACCTATGTGTACCATAAATAGTAATCATTAAGTATCACAGTACTAAAATTAAAATGTTATTATTGATTTAACCATCCGATACCATTAACGTACCAAGGTACCTACTATCACAGTACTCAGTACTATGAAGGTTAAGACACACAGTGCTCATGTGTGCTACGTGACTGCGCAGGCCACTGAAGCCTCACCTGCCACTCTCTCTTTCTTTTTCTGTGGATTTCTGATTTAGAGTTCAGTCTCTATCTGTGATCTACAGATTACACTAGTAAGACATGGGTGAATATCTCATGGATACCTTTAAGGCTTAATATTTTTATTCCAAAGGGATTTACAGATTCACATGCTCGCCAAGAACTACATTCCAAAGGTCTTTTACAAAAAGTAACAGAAGTTCTTGGCCAGATCGCAGGCAAATGAAAACAAAACAAATTCTACATTCTTTCATTATGGTTATTGGGTAAACCCAACTGAGTTAGTACACATTAAATACATACAGATGGACTTTAAAACCCAGATAACATTGTGTTTTCAGATAAGACTGTGCAAAACAACATGACACTATCAGTGGTTTATATCTGTCATGTTTACAGACGTGCTCTTTCACACGATGCATGTTTTCCTTGCTAAATATTATATAAAATCACGCATAACCTCCAAACTCGAATACTTATTTTCAGTTGTTCAAAATGGTTGAGAATCAAACTACACTGATTCAAACAATAGTGTTTCGCTGTGTTGTTATCGTTTGCTAACATCACCAGAAAACTAACACGCTTGGTGATATTAAACAATCGACAGTTTATAAGCGCTAACTTACCTTTATATGGTTTTAAAGTAAATTCAGAGCCATTAGAGTATCAAATTCAGTAGTTTTGTCCAGCAGGTACTTGCCCTGTCAACTATAACAACACCTCATACGTCACTATCCAGCTGATTGACGTACATATGGACCAATGAGATGACAGTATCAATAGACGTCAGAACTACAGTGAAGGTGCGTTGCTTTATTTCTATGGAATTTCTTTACACGGACATAAAGGAAAAAGCATATACAGTTATTCATCTTAACAGAGCGGCTCCACATTATATATATATATATATATATATATATATATATATATATATATATATATATATATATATATTATATATTTTTTATTTTATTTCATAAATTATTTTAAGTACTTTTTTATGTGAATTCAAAAAGGTTTTATATTTTTGAAACATAAATGGTATCGTTTCGTGTTATGTTCTTATACTGTGACATTTTCTTAATTCATTGCTTGTGTAATTTATGGCAAATTTGGTCACATTGTTCATTCTACATTTTTCTTGAAAATATTATAATAAACCGAACCGAAGAACACCAAATTAAATAATTACTTTGTACATTAGTACTTAATTGTACATTGTGCTGTTAAATGAAATAGTTTAAAACACTCCATACTATCCAGTTTATTTAATAAGCTTTATATTTTTATTACTGATTTAATTAATTCATATATAAACTAGATTATATATAATTTATTAAAACTATAATTTAATTTTAAGTACTTTGGCTATATATTTGGTGTTGTTTTATCACCCCTCTATAAACTGAAAACAGTAATATGTCTCCCCTAGAACCATATGTAAAGCAATTAAATTAATACTATCCATAAGCAACACAGTAATCAACCCAATATAGTTTTCTATGAAAAAATGGATGGAAAGTTCTCTAATACCATCTAGTGGACAATTTCGCACTCTTTCCACTCACTAACAGCACTTGAAGTAAGAAACTGTGGGACATTTATTGGGTAAACAGTGGATACACTGAAGTAAATTATTGTGTATGTTTATTTAACAATTCAAGATGATATAGTGGCACAGAGATCCAGCCACACTAAATACTCACATTTTCATTTCGGAACCGTATAAAACAGTGCATAGTGTAAATTATAAATATCAGACTGGAGCAAAAATGGAAACTCTATGTATGTTAAACTGTGGACAGTAAATGATCGACCTATTCCATTTAGATTCAACCCTAATTAAACACACCCGATCCACCTATTCAAGTCCTTCAGGCTTATTTGAAAACTAAAGGGTATGTGTGGAACAAAATTCTGCAGGGCTCCGGCCCTCCAGGAATTGAGTTTGACAAAAAAAAAAAAAAAGGTTGAGATTGTTTTTGGTATTTAAAAGTGAGCTACAAAATGCAGATACGAACCTCAATTTTTATTAGACCTAGAAAAATAAAGAATAAACATAGAATCTTTCAGGAACACACTGATCATCTCCCTTTAACCTTTTATGCAGTGTAATCTGCTCCATTGGTTTTCAACCTTTAAACAAAAAGAGTCGTGTCAGCCTCTTAAATACAAAGTATATATAGAGTCTCATGAAGTCAATTGCACTTTTCTATTGAACACCTGCAATGGGACAGACACTTTATCATCTTTCTTCTACATTTTTATTCATTATCAGAAATAACAGTATAAAAATAAATAAAACTGTTGCCATTATGACAGTCTTATACAGGTCTCGAATGACAGCTATAATTTTGACAATGAATTTTTTCCTTTGGAAATAGATAAATCAAATAACCATAGTTGTCAATCAGAACTTGTTATAATGGCAATTCCACTCTTAAATGGGAAAAAAAAGAAAATAAATAAGCATTGAGAAAGGAAAGAACATTCAAATGAAGCGATGACTATTTCACTTTTTTTATCCTGTTTTTAGAAACATGAAAACTTATATTGTGCATATCAAAGATGATTCTAGGGCTTAGATTTGATCTTGTCTTTGTTAGTAAAGTCACTGTGCACAGACAAATCAACCGACAAGCCACTGCAAGCGAATCAAAGACATTTTATTATAATACTTTTAATTTAAATCAGTCTAATGGCATGAAAAAAAAAGATTAATTTTCCTTCACACTTTTTGTGACTTAAGATTCTGCAAAAATTAAAAGTAGCTTGATTGCCTGTTCTAAGCTACTGTTTCAAAATTTATCCAACAAATCTGTTTACATGTTTAAAAGAGCATTTCTCAAAAATCTATCTTTGAAAAAACTTGACCAGTACAAATTTTTATGTGAATGAGCTGTATGCATGACACTGATGAATATGCATGTGAATTGATGAATTAGAATTGAATTCCACTAGTCAGCATAGATGTCTTTTTATTCCATACATTTCCTTTAAACACACAGAACAAAATATAGTGGATTTTAAAGTTTAATTTTTGATATGTCTGAACAGATAGATAAAGCCTCTTGAGTAAAGCAGCCACTGTCTGATGTCCTTGAATCCACCCACTCCGGAAGCTTCTCTTTTACTGAGTCACTCTGTTGGCTTCCCATCCCCTCGAGCAAATGTAAAAGCGTCTGCGTCTCAGTGACGTCTCATTTTGACTCGTCGTGTGGGTGCATGATCCTGTGTGTAGCGTGAGCCCAGCTCTCTCTCGTCTGCTTTTCTCCACGAGTTCTCTGAACTGCCGTCGCCGTGACGTCTCTGTCGAGAGAAGAGGGAACGCCTCTGCAACTCTTTGTCCATCTCTAAAATACGAGGCCTGTGTAAGGGAAAAGAGCAAAATGCTTTTAGCAAATTGTATGTGTGGACTGCAACCACTTTGTGAGTCTTAAAGGATCAGTTCATGCAGAAATGAAAATTCTGTCATCATTTGCTCACCCTTGTGTCATTCCAAACATGTATGATGCTACTTTTTTTCTTGGAACAGCTCTATTTTCAATGACAGTTCATAGTGACCCCAGCATAAAGGTTTGGAACAACATGTAGATGAATAAACAATGATACAATTTTTGGCTGAACTATTCCTTTAAAGTGTACTTTTATGTTCTGCTGACTGATATGACAGCACTCTTGTTGCAGAAATACCCTACACCACCAATCCAAAAATATGGGTGCAGCGAATGCAGCGAAAGCTGTCAGATAATAGGGTTACTAAAATAGTACAAATACTGAGAAGAATTCAGCCGGTCATGTGATCTCAAGACGGCAGCCACCATTAGTGTCCACTCTTAAGCAGAATTAAACCGCTTTCAGTGTACACCATTTTAAACAATTGTCATATTTACTTTTTTAGACATAAAACTATTATCTTTGTGCAACTTTAATATAAACTAGGTTTTTCTATTTTAGGAATAGAAAACAAGCCATACTATTTTTTATTTTTTATTATTAGATAATTAGTCATACTTTTATTACCTCATGTAAACATGAACAGCCTTCATGTTTATCTGAGTATAAGTTGTTGATATGATGGAGACAGTCCTGAATGTGGTATGAAACTCTTGGCAAGTACCTGTGTGCAGCATCTGGGTCGGCCTTGCGGTGTGAGCGTTTGGCTTTGAGTATGTGTCGTCTCTCAGAAGAGGGGATGGAAGGGCTCAGTGAACTGGAGTTCAAGCGAGGAGCATCCGGCCTTGTTCTACAGCAAAACATGAGCATATATCAGAGCAGTGTACACCCCCACACATGCTTCCAGAGCTTTTAAGAACAACTCTGACTCAAAACCAGAGCAACTCACTTTCTCAGAATGATGACAGCTCTCCTCTCCTTGATGTCCTGTGGGCGGATGCAGTGTGTGATGTCATCGGCTGCATAGCCACTAAAACCAATCAAAACAGTAAAAGCATGAGCCAGAGCTCAATATTCTACTACATTTTAGCACAACAAAACAAACATAACAAAAGCAAAAAATAATACGTTTTTAGGACATGGTTCATAATGAAAAGCTAATAATTCATGCAAATAAAAAATAATGAAATACTTTTTAAAAAGGATCAAATATTTTACTTGTGTTCCTGCATGTCATGTTACAATGAACTAACACCACAGGATAATAAACATGCAAATGTGTTATTGAAATATTAATTTAAAATCTTGGGGTACTTCAAGTAAATATTTTAGGTAAAAGGGCTTCAGCTGACAATAAAATAAATAAGTTCCTACATGAACTTTAGTAATAATATGTTTTTTGGGCTTTACCAGAATGGTAACGCCCTTACAAAAAAGAATGTGGCAGTATCATGGTACAGTGATGGTAATGGTACAACATTTTGAAATATACCATGGTACTGAAATTAAAGTACAATGCTATTTGTATGATATTTCTAATTTTTAAATTTGTAATGGTATTTAAGTTTAAGTATATTGCTATTTGTATGATATTTCTAACTAATACATTTACAATGAAACGTTAACTGAAATAAAATAAAATAAATAAATACTAAATTTTAAACTAATTTTATTTCAGCTACTTACCAAGGGAACGTTTCTTATATTCATTTAGTTTAACTTGCACCAAAATAACAAACTGAAATAAAAATAATAATGAAAAACTAATATATATATATATATATATATATATATATATATATATATATAATGATATTTATAATTAATAAAAATTAATTAATAAAACTTTGATATTTATAATTAATATATATTAAAATTACAACAACAAAATTACTACAACTTTAAAATAAAAACTGAAAATATAAAAGTAGAAATGAATCGGTTTTATGGTGGTAAAATATTATAAGCTGTTACACAGTACCATAGTATAAATCAAAGTAATATGGTAATTCAATATCACATAACTGAACTTGCAAAACTATACCAAAACGGGCCATGTTACGATCATGGTATTTCGGACATGCACCATAGTAGTACCATAGTATATTTCAAAATACTATGGTACTGCCACAGTACTTTTTCGTATGGATATATACATGGTGTTTTAAAGAATCGCATAATAATAGCATGCTCTGGAAATTAATTGTGACAAAGTAGTGTCCGGACTAGCAACGTTACCGACCTGAGGACGGTGACGCTGCCGCGCCCCACGGGCAGGTAGAGCACGGGCTCGGACACGCGTATGGGCTTGAACTGGAACTTGCATCCGAAACAGAGTGCGCTGTCGCTGAAGAACGACACGGACACTATCGGTCGCTCAAAGATATGGATGGGGTCCACGTGGGACACGATGCAGCCCCCGGGCTGGTAGTCATTGATCACGGCGCTATTAACAAAGCCCTCCGCTATGACGCCGTGCGTCACGAGGCGATCGATGACCAGCTCGTGCACCCAGTCCGGGATATCGTCCACCTCGCCTTCGGAGTACAGCCGCTCCTGCCCGGGCCCGCGCTTCTCAAGCTGCGAGCCGTACGTGTAGCCCTCACCGAAAAAGTACTTGTTCCGCAGAGGCGCCCGGTCCACCGTGTGCTCCCGGTAGAGCCCCTTGTCTCCCTTGGCAACCACCTCATCTATCTTCGCCTCGATGCGCGCGCACTCCTCCTGCGTGAAGATATTCGCTTGCTTAATGCTACTTTTCACTTTGCTCGCCTCCGCGTCCCGTCGCTCCTCGTGCTCGCTCTCGTCGTCATCCGACTCGCGGTGTTTGCGCTTCTCGCCGTCGCTGTACTCGAAAACTTTGTCCCTGTGCGGTGTCATCGACTTCAGCTTCTCCCGCAGATCTGTAAAACCGGCCATTTTCAAGCGCAAAGTCTGAAAAATTGCGGCAAAGTGTTGTTTAACCTGAATTCACTTTAGGTCCCCATGTTATAATGTTAGTATCGGTCACTGAAGTCGTGCGCGACGTGTGAATGAAGGCCCGCAGCGGTGCCGCCTATTTCCTCTTCCCCCCGTTTAGCAAATTACACCAAAGTTTCCACTGCCCAATTCCACGAGCAACCCAACTCAATCTGTAACACAAAGCAGTGAGTGAGCTGTCAATCACAGGCGGCGTTTCTCTGCGGTTCAGTCTCATAACATTAGCACGTAGCACAGCTTCGCTACCACTAGCTTCCAGTGGACACAGGCTTACAGCTGCATGTTGTTTAAAACGCACGCCTTCTGGTCTAGTCAGTCGCCGGGCTGATCAGCCTAATTTAATGTATCCAAGAAATAGTAATTATTATGCTGCTGCAAGATTGTACAGAGCCGTAGAAGGAACACAAACTCGTGGAACCACAACTGTTTGGCGAACTGCGCATGCGCATAATGCCTTGCGCGTAGACATATGGGCATGATGTTCTGCTCCAGTGATAGCCAATAAGCGAAGCGATCAGCTGCCAGCAAACCCCTGCTGCTATAAAAAGCAATTTTAAGAAAGTATTGCGATATTTACGAATTATTTCGAATTTATTATGATTACTTAAACATTTTTTTTAATAGGAACGAGAGTAGACAGGAAAGGACTGACTCAAACCTGCTTTTATTGCGTTTTTATAATTATTTTGTAATATTCAGTAACAAAATGTTTAATATATAAACTTTAATAATACTAGAAATGCATTTAAATAGTAACTTTCATCTTAGAAATGTTTAGGTCTACCCCTAATTGTTTATATTTTTAAATAAAATGCAATATTTATTTTCAACCCACAGACCTCAATCAATGTTGATTTTTGTCCCTTTGTAGTAAATGTTTATATTATTTCTCAAAAATAATTGAGAACCAGATTTGGACCAGATCCACACACTTGTTGAGATTGTGATAATTATTCCTCATTTGAATTCACTTTCTTTGTTACAGATACACAACCTGTTGCACATTGAAAAGTAATGACTCTCTGATTTATAGGTTACTAATTAGCAGTAGCTGAATATTTCATACATGATTACTAACAATCAAAGTGAAATTGGAGCACTTGCACAGGAGTAATTAAACATATTGACGTAATGTTGTAACCATAGAAGTGACCAGATCAGCACCAAGAACTGGTGTTACCTGGCGTCTAAGAACTACTTAAAAACTGGAGTCCACACTGACACACTTTAATTTCAGTGATTAAAATGTAGTGGCTTCATCCCCAATTGGACTAAGTGCAAAGGTGAATAATGATATTTGTCTTAAATTAGCATATGGGTGTTCATGATGGTGTGTGTTCCCTGTGGTGACCCATTGACATCTATGAGACAGAGAGAGAGAGAGAGAGAGAGAGAGAGAGAGAGAGAGAGAAGGATTCAGTCCTGATGCTTCACTAACATCTACTGATGATCTGAATCACAACATCAGAACCAATCAGATTACTGCACAAATTAAACAGAACTACATCACTCACTGGCAAACCCAAAAACAACAACAGAGTAAAATGCAATGCTATTCGGCCCTAAAGAGAGAATACAGTATGGCAGAGTATCTGTACACAGTGTCAGATCAGAAACTGAGAAGATCGCTGACCAGATACAGACGCAGCGGACACAAGCTGATGATAGAGATGGGCAGACACAGAAAAACATGGCTGCCCCCGGAGCAGAGATTGTGTTCACACTGTGATCTGAATCAGATGGAAACAGAACTGCACTTCCTAACAGAATGCTCCAAATACACAGACATATGGACAGTTTTCTATGATAAAATACAGCAGATACATCAGATTTTTAAAACTCTTAAGAACCAGGAGAAACTGCTGTATCTGTTTGGAAAACACAAGAACTGCTGTGTGTTTGCTGCTCCCTAACTTATACACTTACATAAACCAATTCATTTTGCACTACATGCTTAATACTTTTTATATATTTTTATTATTACTATTACTATTATTCTTTTTCTTTCTGTTAATACATATGTGTACTATTTGTAAGCAGCCCAGCAGCAACTGTTTTGGCAATACAAATGTACAGTTTTTGTCATGCCAATAAAGCTCACCTAAATTGAAATTGAAGTGAGATTGAGAGAGAGAGAGAGAGAGAGAGAGAGAGAGAGAGAGAGAGAGAGAGAGAGAGAGATTAATGCAAGAATGGTGTCAACTCGTCAATCAAAAATTCTTAAAATTAAAGTTGTGACGGCATTAAAAAAGAAGCAACCACCTTCAGTATCATTATGACTTGCATATCTAAACATTGTACTGTATATTGAGTTTACATAGATTACATAGATTCAATTACAAAATCAATGTAAGAACGACAATATCTGTCAGACAGCAATAAATAATTTGAACTAAATAATAAATCAAAACTTAATAACTACTACACGGTATCAGTCAAAGCTGTGGAGACATTGGTATTGCTGTATTTTGTAAATTTTTATTGTGTGTGATAGATGTTATGGGTTGTATATGTTGTCCTGTTGTCTTTTAAATTTGGACCTTGAGTCTTCAATAAAGTTTGATATGTATATATATATATATATATATATATATATATATATATATATATATATATATATACAATGCAAACATGGCTCAGAAAATGAAAGCTGGTTCTGAGAAAAACAATGAATGCAATGCAAAACAATTCACACATTTATAAGTATATAGCTAAGTGTCTAAACATTTTTTGTGGGCACCATACCTATGAGTAATCACTATGCTGTATAATTGAAATGCATTCCAGTAGGCTATGTTATACTGCCACCATATGGAGTATTATGGTGTGTGCGCGAAAACACAATGTGAGACGCAAACCATAATCAATCGTCACTCTCATATTTAAAATTGCAGTTCATTTTAATAATTCATCAAAGAATATAGAGTTGTACTCTAATAACAACTTAAATACACCTAAGTTTTCTTTATAAAAACAAGTTCACTAAACAATAATTTGCAGAACATCTGTAACAATAAATTCTTTATTGTTAATTTGGCCAAACCTCAATTTTATTAACCTAACTGACTCACTCCCGGACCTAGAATCGCATTTTTGGTAAACCTGTGATGTACTGGACAACTATTTTTCTTCCACATAATAACACGATAGCCACTCGTGTTTTGTGCTCTGTACGTTTTCATGTGGGGTTACAGTAACTCACCAAAGAAGTATATATTGTATGACAGCTGAAGATTTAGCATAGATCCAGTTGCTGTCCTCTACCGGAACTGCTTTAACGTTAATTGTTTCGTGACTAAAATGCTAAAAAACTTGTTACTTAGTAAATGCGTTTATCAATCCCAAACACTAACAAAGACATCGACTTGTTACCACCTTCTACTGGCATAGCTATCTAGGCCTATAGAGATGACCAGATGAACTCTACTACAAAGGGACGAAAAGTCAAACTTGACTGAGGGCTGTCGTAAAAAAATATTTATATTATATTAAAATGTATTATTTTTATTTTTATTTCCTGCATTTATGTTCTCTAGCTACATACATGATATGGTGGGCCTTCTTCTTCGTGAACTGCTTGAAAAGATTCGAATCATTGAGATGAATCAAAATCCCCACCATTATTTAACACGAACAGGCGCGCGCTCGACTATGGGTGTGCACGACAGGCGATCGTGAACGCGCTCAGCTCTTCTTCCGCAGAGCATCGCACAGCAGCAGTCAGCGCGCCACACTGCTGGGAGGATGGATGGAGCGGGCTCGTTTGGAGCGGGCCGAACCGGTTCGGCATTTGATCTGATTGCGTTCATCAAACAGCCACAGACAGTCCTAAGAGTCCTGGCATGGGTAAGAACAGCAATCTTCTATGAATTATGACTGACAGAATGATGCTTCTGTTCCCATTTTAATGGTCGAGCGGTTATTTTAACAAGGGTGATCTTGCTTTATATATTTTTTATTTTGTATATTTGCAGTGCTTAAAGGGCGTATGTAATCATTTAACGTAATGATTGGGTGTTATTATAGGATGCTGTCTTCTTTAGGTGGACGCACGTCAGATGTTGCTGTGGTAGTGACGCACGCATTGCGTGCGCGCAGTGTAGTGCCACATGTAGCCTAGAGATATTTGGGTCATTGTTAAAATACAGTGATGAATATATTACATTTATTATAATAATAGTAATAAACAGTGGTAATATTTAATGAAACAGACTTCAGACATTTAATAAATCTTCATTCTATCCTTTATCTGGCGTTTTAATAAGAAAAAAAAATGATTTATGATTTATCGCTGAATGTCATTTTCTCATTTGGTTCATTTACATGTCATTGCTGTATAACAGATTGATTTTAGTCTGATCAATAGTGTTTTTTGCAGATTTGTCACTGTGTTGTTGTCACTGGTGTTACAACCCTTGCGTCATTCGTGCAATAAAATTAATGAATAACAAAAGTCAAGTTTTATCTTTGTTGTTTTCTTTGGATTTATTACTTTTTTGTCATTAGTCAAGTTTGTATGATTAAAAATAATGTCAAGATGTTAATAAATGTACTGTTGACCTTTATATATTTTTTTCTTCTAATGCAAATGACACACCTAGAGTTTTAGGTTATTGAAATGTTCTTTAAAAAAAAACAAAATGACAAAATATTAATGTCAGATCTCCCTAAACATTGTAGGAAGAAAATATGCTGTATTATAAGAAAATAAATATACTGTACAGTTTTGGTAGAAACTTTTAAAGCCAGTGGCCATTCTCCGGAATGGCAATGCACAAGTGAGCTTAAACTATAAATTAACTCACTGTAGTAACTTTACAGATGACTGATATGTCCGTAAATGGACACCAATTACCAGATCCGTGCATAAGGGCAGAGGAAGATAATGTTTTGAATTTTAAAAAGCCTCCATGCATTGTAAAATGTTTTGTAGTAGTTTTAACTGACTTTATTTAAGGCATGTTATTTAACATGACTGACTCAACCTGAGTAGATTATAGGTTACTTCAACAAATCGGGGTCAGATGTAGGGCTTCGAGGCATGTTGGTAGTTGCTTCTTGCTTTAACACAGTGTTTTATCCAGCCATGCAGCCAATAACCACAGCAGCTATAACTGTTTCTGTGACGACTGTGTGATGTGTGCGTCAGTTTATGGGATTTCATTGCCAAAAATAGCACATGGCACCGCAATATATGAGCACTACTTGTGATTTTCTCTTACTGTCGCTCCAAAACACACTAGACTGCATGTTGTGCACTTTTTGGTGATCCCTTGGCATCTGTTTGAGTGGGTGTGGTTGTGCGTGATCTGTTGCATTAGTGAGAATTAGCCACATTTTCTCCCTGAGGTGTAAATGAAATTCTTTCCTGGGAAATGCATAACACGGCATCGGTAAGGAGAATGGTGTCCCCTCCATTTAGCATGTATAACATAATAGAAGAAAAGCTTCACTTAGATGCCTTCTGTTCTGAGAATGCAAATAATTTAAGGGGTTTTATTAATTTAACACCAGGGATAAGGTTTATATACCTATTCCTGTGACTCATGTCGTTTTTCACTGTCTCTCTCCAGATCTTCTCCATGGTGGTCTTTGCTTCTATAATAAATGAGGGCTATGTGAATATGGGCAGCGAGCGACTGCACTGTGTCTTTAATAAGAACGCAGATGCCTGTAACTACGGCATCACTATAGGAATAATGGCTTTCTTAGCAAGCATCTTCTTCCTGGCCCTGGACATCTATTTCCCCCAGATCAGCAGTGTTAAAGACAGAAAGAGAGCAGTGCTGTTGGAGATGGTATTTTCAGGTAAAAATGTTCTGATATAAATCATTGTGATTTTATGAATGAAAATAATTTGTTTATTCTGATGCAATTACAATAATATCCAGTCAGTGATTTTAATTTACTTGTACATTTATGTATAGTGATGACCACTCAAAGCCAGTTAAAATATGCTTTTTTTGTTTATTTATTTCAGTTATTAAAATATTTTTATTACAGTTTTGTCATTACTTTACAGCTTCACAAAGAGTGAGAAATGTCTATTACAGGCTGTCATAGCAATGAACTATTTTTTAAATATGAACATTTTCTTTATAAACTGGCTGGTTATTATTAATATTTAGAATACGTTTTTGTGTTTTATATTTTAAATTTTCATTTAGGTAAAATTTCAGTAACTTTGTTGTGTTTTGTAATTTATATATTTTTTTTATACTATGTCCGTATACTGTAGTTTTAAAAATGTTGGCTTGTCAACTAGCTGAAATAAAAAAGTAAGTTTTTATATTTTATTTTATTTGATCTCAGTCATCCTTAATTTTATTTCAAGTAACAAATATGATATATATGATACCATAATACTATTATAATCCTGATTGTCTATAGGCCAAATTGCTGAAATTATCTGTATTTTTGTACAATAATAAAATGTAGCATGTACCTGGAAAATACAAACAAATCAAAATTCAGTTTTTTGAAGACTTTTAAAATAGATTTGCCGCTACACATTTTCCAATCTCTTCTCTTTAGGATTCTGGACGTTCCTTTGGTTTGTAGGATTCTGCTTTTTGGCCAGTCAGTGGAGTCATACGTCCCCTCAAGAGCTGCCGCTGGAGCAGGCGTCAGACGCGGCACGCGCAGCTATTGCCTTCTCTTTTTTCTCAATCCTGACCTGGGTAAGTCACTCCACCTTCCTATAGATGCTTTACACAATCACAATTACGTGTATATTTGACTGCCAGCATTGGTGTTTGTGTTTCAGGCATATCTATGTCTGCTAGCAGTGCACAGGTTTAAGAACACTGCCTTTATGGAGGATAAACAGAGGCTTTTGTCCAAACATCCTAACACTCTCTCAGTAGTGTAGATGTAGATTTCCTATACTAATGTCAAATGCACACTAAACTATGCTTTTTCTGACAGTAGTACAAAGTGCTATCTATATGTTCAGTACACTCTCAGAAAAAAGGTACAAAACTGTCACTGGGGCGGTAGTCTTTCAAAAGTTATTAATATGTATACTTTAGATACTACTGTGTACTAATAAGTACCATTTAGGGGTAAATAAGGGACAAAGATTTACCTTTTAGCACAATCTTTTTGTACGTGATGGCACAATATGATCACTATAAAAGCTGAAAGAATGCAAAAAGTATTTCCTTAGATACTATATATTTAGGCAGAGTAGACAATACATGTAATTTATAATTTTCAGTTTACAAAAACTCCAGAAATACATGCAAAATTTGATGACTATAGTGACTGATTTTCCGGCACACAACAACACAGACTCTATTTTCCTCCCATTTACATTGCATTACATACTGTATATTGTGTACTCTGTTTAAAGTCATTTACAGCTATAAGAATGAACTTCTACTCTTGATCTAGTAAAGACAGAAATAGTTCTTCTGGATCTTCAGGTGTTTATACTGTTACTGGGTTAACTCAAGCATTCCAACTAACTCTTGCTACTATGCTTGATACCTCATGAACGTGATTGTCTTTCTCATTAACATGCTAATCAGACTAATATGCATAATCCTGGTTATCCTGACTAGGCGGGCCTTACGGTGTGTGCTGTTCAGAGGTTCCTGCTCGGTACTGACTTGACACTGTTCACCACCGAGCACATGGGCGAACAGCCGCCCAAGCAGCCGTACCCCTCCAATGATGTAATTGGTCAGACCACCATCCCCGTCAATGCTTACCAGAGTCCACCGCTCATCGAAACCGTGGAGACCCGCCCCCCTGGATACAAGATCGCACCTGCATTTTAATCCACAACCAATCAGAAGGCAAGGAATATAGCAGCGCTAAAGGACATAGACTGCCGTCAATGTTAGCTAAATGTAAATGTATCGTATCTCGTTTTAGTAGCGGGGTGGCGAGGGGATGATGCTCAGCTCTGTAGTCCACACTATAATACAGTCTGATAATGCAGTCTCACTTTAAAGCAAAGATGGATGTTTTGGGTTGATTGTCATTGCCTTCCCAAATGTTTTACATTCGGCTAAAAAAAAATCATTGTCAAAATCCCCATGTGCTACTTATTTAGTAACTCAATTTATTATTATTGTTTATTTAAAGAAATGAAAAATAATTAAAGGTGCACAAAGTATTGTCTGTTGCATCATGCAAAAGCAGAAGATGTTTTGGTGAATAAATAATGACAGAATATTTTAATCACTTTAATTTCGGTAATTTGGAAAAAGTGAATCTAAATTATGACAGTTTTTTGACCAGTGCATATTAAAAATTATTTACATCAATTTTAAATAAGGTAAGTTGATTAAATAAAATATAAATATTAGTTGAAAAACTTAAAAAACATAAACGAAAATTTGAAACGTTGCCTTGGCAACTAACTAGAAAAAAGTACCAAAATTACTAAAACAAACAAAACAACTGAAATAAAATTTAATTTAAACTACTGTATATAGAAAGAAAAAAAATAATAAAAAATATTGAGAAAAGCACGAAACAAAATGACTGAAATAAAATAAATAACACTAAATGCTGTTTTTGGAACAAAAAATAAAACATTTTTTGAGTGGCATCATATTTCATGTACAAAATTTAAAACATATTTTACAAAAATAAAATTCATTTCTTTCAGGGTAAAACTTTTTCTAAATTGCAAACATTACTTGATGCACCTTTAAGTATAATAAAGTTTTTTTTTAAATCTTTATAAATTTTATTTTATGCACCTTTAAGTATAATAAAGTTATATATATATATATATATAATAAAGTTTTTTTTTTAAATCTTTAATTATGTTATTTTATTTTATTTATTTATTTATTTTTTGTGTGTTTTTGATTATCAAATAATACCACCTTGGTACAGCTAAATGTCAGCCGTACCAAACGATACATGACATCAATGTTTACTGCAGTTAAATCAGTCATGTCTATGTCATTTGTGTCAAAATCTGTTTTTGTTAAGAGAGAATTAGTACATTTGGTTTAAAAGTACTTTAAGTATGACACTATAAAGAGAGAGAGTGAGAAATGGTGAAGAGAATTAGTAAGTGTGTGTGTGTGTGTGTGTGTGAGTTTGATGGACTCTAGCAGTCAGAGACATGTTCTGGATGAGACAACTGAGATTAGTGGAACAGATTGTTTACTTTAACAAGCATACTTTGCATATATGTGTGTGTGGATGGAAATGTGTGTGCTTGCTCTAATTCTGTCTAATTGCATGATATGGTAAAATGCCACAGATTCCCACAGAAGCAGAGATGTAGTTGTTATATTTTGTCAATGGAAGAAGTTACAGTAGTTATTAAAGACTTTAAGGTGACATATACAGTACTATGAGGTCCTGAATAAAGATGAACCTGTAGAGTGAACCAGACGCTGGATGACACCATTATTGTGTGATGTGATTTAAGGGCTCGTATCATGTTCCTAGTGACATTACAAGCCTAAAATACACTTCAAAATGACAAAACTCTCTTCCACGGAAGAAGAAGAATAAAGGAATGCAGGTTTTGATGGTGAGTAAATAATGTCACAATTTTCATTTTTGGGTGAACAATCACTTTAATTCTTAGGTTATTCTGAGAGAAGGTGAAAAACTGCAATCTAAATTATGACTGTGGCCAGTGTTATTGTATTAACTCACACTAAAACTATTATCATTTTCGCTAATTGAAATAAAGCTGAAATAAATAAAATAACAATATTACATGAAAAACTTGGAAACTAATTTGATCAAAGTACTAAACTTATTAAAACTAAACGCAAATGAATTAAAGCTATATAGAAATATAAGAATGAAAAAAAATAACAAGCATGAAACAAAATTACTAAACTTAATTGAAAACTAAAAATATAAACAAATGCTCATTTAAAATATCAATAAATACTATTAATATTGACATTAATTATAAGATTAATAAAAATATGTGTTTGTTAAAACTGAAATCTTGTAAGCTAAAATAAAATAAAATATAAATTGATGAGAAATTAGAATTTTTTTTTTTTTTGAAAATGTGGAAATTTAAATAGGAAATGTTATCTTAGCAACTAACTTTTAAAAAAGAACCTTTTTGCAAAATGTAAAAAAAAAAAAAAAAAAAAAAAAAAAAAAAAAAACAATGTTTGGTGGAAGGCATTCCTGTTAAATTATTTCAGTCGATCCAGTTTAATAAGCAGACTTTCATGAATGATCCCATAATATGATCCCTAAATGCCATAAAATGCCTTTGAAAAGAAATTTTAAGTTATAAAATGTTTACAGGCATGTATTCATCAATTTGCAACTAGATTTATAGTACAGTGTGTCCCTTATGATAGTGTGCTTTATTATGCCATAAGAAAAGCCAACAGAAATAAGGGCAAAACACAAGCAGGTTGATATACATGCTGCTATTACTACTGTAGGTCAACGCACAGTAGCTTTCTGGTGCTTTCCCCATCATATCAAATACACTGGGATAATACACAAGGTACTGTTATGTTTGTGTTTTAAAAACCAGTATGAATAAGATTGATGACAAAAACCTTAAAATTGAAGTTTGGAGGATGGAATTAAAGAGCTATTAATATGTTTGATAAACTATTTACTATTTCAGAATGGTTATATTTCAATATTTAATTTCTGCTTCATTTTTACTTCAATGTGTTACTTGCCATTTCTTTGTATTTCTTTTGTGAAATGTACTAGCAGTTTCTGAGTGAAACTGTTTCAAAGTAAACCCTACACCATTTTTTTTCCTCAGTGTAGTTAACAGGAGATTAAAAATTGGATATAATTTTATTACACCAGTGTCATGTTGACACATAATGTTTAAGTTTTTTGACTAAAGTTTCTATAGTCTGTCTTCTCCTGCTGCAATGCTTTTCCCCATAGACTTCTACTGTATCACTGTACACACAACCAGGCACGTTCACACACAGACATCACAGGGGGCTTGAGCACCTGCCCTTTTTCTTCCTCGAGAGAAAGTGCCCTTTTTTTCTGGGGAGATTTTCTGTTTTTGTTTGTTTTAATGAATATATACAGAATTCTGGCATGAAACTCTGATGGCACAGTCTGATAGGTCTCATGTATGTGTTTCATGTATGTAATATTTGCAGCAGCAATATTTCTTACATGCTTACAGCAGCATATTGTGGATGTATTGACAGTAGCAAGTCTCAGTACTTGCTCTTCTGCAGCAGTAGCAGCAGCATAGCAGATCTATTCCGCCAAGACCAAATACATTAACATTATCATGTACATTACCATGCCAATCCCTCCGAGAGTTGTCATGACAGACATGTATATGTGTGTGTGTGTGTGTGTGTGTGTGTGTTTGTGTGTTTGTGTGTGTGTGTGTGTGTGTGTGTGTGTGTTTCTGAATTCCCTGTCAAACCAATAAGCTTTCCCTGTCAAACCGATAAAAAATCAAAATATCAGGTCGGGAAATGTTGAGACTTTTTAGTTCTGATGCCTTTTTTCAAAATGGAACAGTACATGCCTTAAACAAGAACTTCATAATTTTGCAGTCTATTTTAATTATGTATGCAGTGTTTTTCCTGTAAAATAACAAGTTAGCACCAACTGCTTTTTTCAGTTTAGTGTGAAGGTCTTTGTTGATTTTATATTACAATAACACCAAAATAATTAAAACAATTTATTGTCTTCTGCAAAATAAACAAATTATTAGTGAAACTATGTCCCTCTCCTTTGTGCAGTCATTTATTCTTAATATATATTTGAAACCAGTAGCATAGAAAACATACACATTGTGGCTTAGTTTCTTTTGTTGTTGCCTGTTCTTGTGACAAAGTGCTAAAGAAGACCATGGTCTCTATTTGAACTGATTATTTTGTAGACATCTGTTGAAAAATAACACAACATGAAACAATTGGGTGAGTGTGAGGGAATTAAAATAGAGTTGTGTTAATATATTTAACGTTTTGTTTAGAGAAAAAAATTAAATATGAGGAGTGCCTTTTTTTCCACTTGAAGCCCTGCCCCTCAAAATGTCTGTGGACACAACTGAGGAACAATTCAAAATGATTTTCTGTGTTAATCTGCAGCACAGATGTAGAAGTTGAACCCGGAACATTCCTTTAATATGTTTCTTCCTGAAGGCCAGTAACATGTAAAACTCTGAACCTTTACAAAAGAATCACATGCCACACAGATATACAGTAATCATCTCATTCATTCAGCTACACAATCCGCATTATGAAACATGCAAATGTTTCCCCTAAAATATTTCTATGTGTCATATACGTACTCTGTAAAACAACAGGGCATTACAATTAGGGTATAACTTTAAAGTTAATTAATCATATGAGATAAGGGTTTGTTTGAAGATGAGACAGTGCTGCCATTTAACCCTCAAGTTCTGTTGAGATTGACTTGCTAATAATTACAATTTAAAAATTAACTAATTTCCCTTCAAATTATTTTATTATTTAACTCTGACCTAGTCAAAACAGATATTATTGAAACTTTAACCCTGTTTTAACACAAATTTTGCATGCACATTGACAGCTGAATATCATCTAGTACATGTTTTTTTTATGTTTGGGGGTGAAAGTCTGATGAAAAAAAAATCAAACTAGATCTTTACAATTTCTTAAAAAATAAATAATAATTCTCATTCAGGTCATGGTTCATGTTTTTTTTTTGCTCTGAAATCTTTACTGATTTTAATAAAGTAAACTTAAGAATAATTGTTATATTTTTACTAATATTTCAAGATGAACATTTACTGGACTGAGGCAACTATGGTTTACTTGATTATTAATACATTTTTTTTATGTTAAGATGTGAGTATCAGATATCATACATCAGGCTTTTGAGGAACATTTGTTCATAAAATGCATCTCTCAGTCTTCACTGTATTGCATTGCATTACATGTTTTGCTCCCAAAATAAAACTACAGAGCTTTGATCATAAACTTAAGCATTTAAATTAGTGCTGTTAAAATTAATGCATTAACACATGCAATTATTTTTTTTTAAAGTTTAATGAGTTAAAAATATTTAATGCAATTATCGCAGGGCGAAACTAGGGTTAGCCATCCCACTCACAACTGCTGCTTCTGGTTACAGGTGAAGAGGGAGCTTCAGTGAACTGCGGTCAGATGAGATGTTGTCAGGCCATATGTCAGTAAAAACCATTTTTCCTTTCCTGTCAGCAGTTATACTGTGCTCGTAGCATGTGCTCTTCAATTGCACACACAAATGCGGGGTGCATGCTGTATATCATGTTAAAGCGCAAAAGAAACTATGAGCATGAAATGTCGTAGTTATGTTGTCAGTTAGCCTAAGTCATGAAGTTACCAAAAAGGTGATTAAAGCTGGCTTAAAACTGTGCATGCATTTATTAAGAACAAAAGAAAAGGAGGAAATCAATAAGTTTTGTAGCTTTAAGGATTCATCTATATTTAGTGTAGAATTTAGAGTTTGATAACTACATTTAATTTCTGTATATTTCCTACTTCCTGAAGGGCACAGGTAACTAAATATGACATTTATTTTAATGGGTTTATTTGAAGATTGCTGAGTTCACTTAAATTATATGTTGTTACCTTTTAAAGTCTAATAAATGTCCAAATTGATAGCTCTCAATTATACTGTAATGTTGAATGGCTATAATCAATGATTAAATATTAGAAGAAAAAAAATTATTTCATAGAGACATCATATAGTATTTGGTATCAGTGATACTAACCTTCAGTCAAAAAAAAGATGCCAATAGTCTTTATGTTGTTTCTACATTATTTTGAAGATTGAAGGTGAAATTATTGCAATATAAAAATAAAATTAAAAACTTTAATGTTAGGTGGGATTAATCATGATTAAGTTCAGAAAAAATGTGATTAATTCGTTTTTTTTTAATCGATTGACAAAACTAATTTAGATATCATCCTAATAAGACATATTTTAAGGAGATACAGTGTAAAGTGACAACTGATAATTATATACATTTTATGTAAGTAGTCTGTATAAAGATCTAATCGACTTATATTACAAGCTATCAGACTTTCATCTTACATTCTGGCCATAAAAATCATGTGTGAGCTTCATATTTTCCTATATTATACTGTGTTATGTTTGTTTTTATTATTTTATTTGAGGTGTGTTTTCTCCACATTATATATGTATTATTATTTTTTGATTTTTTTTTTTTTTTTTTTTTCTCTAAAGGTTCAATAAACTGCACCCCCCCCCCCCCAAAAAAAACTTTTTTTTTCTTTTTCTAAATATTATTCTTTTTACCAGGCTTTACAGAATAAGTTTAAATTAAACTTTTTTTGGGCTATTAAATTATCAACATTTCAGACCCCAAACAAAATATGAGGGTTAAATTTGCACCATCATGTACAGTAATCATATGCCACAATGCAACATGTTTCTGTGATAAAACGTCACAATATCAACCTGTGTGATGAACACTAATAAAAGTTCCCTAATCAATATGATCAGGCAAAAAAGATCAGTTCCATCGGAAACACATTTGCATACTTTTGCCGACACCACCTCTTCCTGTTATTAAAATGCTTCGCAAAGAGGCAGAATGCATAAGTGGCTTCCTGCACAGTTGCCTAGGCAACCGAATCCTCATTTGCTGGATCCCTAGTGCTGGCCATTCTGACCAATACCTTCTTCCTGAGTGGACTCTGAGCTGTATTTCCCATGACCCCCGAACAGGCCTCAGGAGGAAAGGAGTGCGTCGACTGGTCACTATGCGAAAGCAGTTCTGACAGGCTGCTCAGCGAACTTACGTCCGATTGGTCAAAAGAGAATTGTGGGAGGGGCAAATGACTTGGCAAAAGAGGTTCATCCTGCATAACAGGTAGTTCTATGGACTCTCGTGGTAGTGCAGAATCGAAGGACGGTGTCCGCCGTCTTAGGACTGTGCTGCACTCCTGACTGACCGCTGGAGACAGAAGCTCCGCGTCAGTTGGAGGGTCGATGGAGATGCACGGCGGGCTCATTTTCTCCTTCTTGGGCATTGGAGAAGGTCCAGGTGATGGTAAAATTGGCTGCTGCTGAAGCAGTAACTCTTCTCCGTGCGTCGAGTGACGCCGAGAGACGTGGAGTTGAGATAGGAAGCCATTATTTTCCATACTGTTGTACTTCCGTAGACTTTGAGTGCTGGTACCCGGTTGGCGGGCCGCCCCACCGTGCAATGAGTCCTGAGACTGGGCTTCAGAACAGAAGGGAAGTTCATTAGGGGACAAATTTTGGCTGCGTGCCACACGCTGAGAGGCTCTTCTTTGGGTAATGTTCATGTTGAGTCGGACCACCACATCCGAATCCTGTAGTTTGGTTTGTGCGTGTGTTATTTCAAGAGGTTTTATAGATTGCGTCTTGTACGTGGCCTGACGACAGGGGATGCTGCGCTGGCTGTACACATGTCTGTTTGTTTGTACGCTCGCTGTCCGGTTGCGGAGGGGAGGAGGGGGAGAGGCCTGGGGCGAACAGGGGGCAGATCCACCGGTGAGGGGAGCACTAGGTACTTTGAGATGAAGATTATCAATGGAGCAGGGCTTGCTTGGGATGTGTAAGGTGTCTCTGGAGTCAGCGTTTGTGGAATCAATTGAGTCACTCTTTATTGCTTGCTGCAGGTAAAAACAGATGCAAGTACACACATTTAAAAATGATTCATTACATGACAGTTTTGAATGCTATTTTTAATATAATGCAAAACAGATGTAATCTATTTATTTAAAACATATTTCACTTAATACCTAATTTAATGCAAAATATTAAATATATTTTAATTGAATATAGATTAAATTATGTATTCTTTAATTGCATATATTTATGTTATTTATTTTATTTTTTATATGATTAATTCTATCTTATTTTAGATTATAGGTTATTATATTTGAAATACAGATATTTATATACATTTTTTTACAAAATAACTTTTTTTATCTATATATAAACATTTGATATAATTTTATATTAATTTAGATGATAGATTAAACTAATTAATGCTAGATTAAACACTAATTAACAAAATTCTATATTTGTGTGTAATATTTGATGTAATTATATATATATATATATATATATATATATATATATATATATATAGTTACAATTACATAAGAATTATATCAATATATTAAATTAAATAAATACATAATCAATAGTGTATATAGTTACAATTAAATATGAATTATATAATTAGCATAACAATTAACATGATTTTCAGAATGTTTTAGTATTTGGTTTGTCTCTCTTTTGCTTTGATGACAGCAGCATAAACCTTTGCGTAAAGTTTGTGTAAAATCTGATGATAATGTTCTCAACCTGATTTGAGATTTGATCCAATGTAAATAAGAACATCTGTCCTTTTGTATAAATGTTCACTTGATCAATGTAATTTATGATCAATTGTCATTTATTAGTGAAAAAACATTTAACTGTAATTGTCGAATAGATGCAATCTATTGTCATCCCTAGTATAAACAAAGAGTCATAAGGAATGAGAGTTGCTGCAGTACCTGTCTCCGCAGGGCTCTGAAGGCATTGCTAGATCTTGCTCTTTGATTTAGAGGGTGGGGAGCAGGAATGGAAGCCAGGTATGTCTGAGATGCAGTTCCTGGAACCTGCATTACGGCACTATCTTCAAAGGGCTGGGTGCCGAGTGAGAGAGAGGAGCCTAAAGAACACACAGACAGCTTTAGTCATATTCTCTCTCTGCACGTGTGCCATGACCAGTAAGAACTGGCTTCGTTTTGTCACCTGGTAGTGTAGAGTCCTGTTTTGAGAATCTCTCCTGAATGGACCCATATACAGGTTTAACAGGATAGAGCATGTAACTGTCATTAGGTAAGGACAGCATCCGTGATATAGACGGCCTGCTAACTGTCAGGAAGTTGCCATAATTGGGGTCTTGGCCCTGTAAACACAACAAATGTGTGTAACAAACAGTAACGGTTTTCCATTACTTAAAAGCAGGCTTGAAGACACTACATATTCTTAAAAAACCTGCAATATTTATATAATAATAATAATGATAATGATAATGATTATTATATTAAAAATTCTGTATTACAATATTTATTTAATATAATATATAATCTGTTTTATACTCAAATTAAACATTAAATGAAAAAGATTGGTGCACTTTAAAACTTTACATGTTGACTTTAAAATTTTACTACAGATTTATTTTTAACCCTATGGTATTCCTCAGTAGTGGCAACACTTGTGATCCTTGGCAGTGAAAATAGACTGAAGACAATAAGATTAAGAGCATTTTTTAAATAAATAAATATTGTTTTTTTTTCAATGATTTTTATTCTTTAACATTTTGTATTTTGAAGGGACATCTAAATTTTGCACTATTTCTAGATAAAATAATATAAACATAGAAAAAAAAGTTTCTCACATAACTACTTAGTTTTATTAGGTTTTCCATTTAGATATATATTTAGACATTAACAAAGACTACTTTTTACTGCTTAAAAAAAAAACAAAAAAATTATATAATTTTTTTCTTTTATAATTCAACCAAGATTCAAGTAAAGTAAAACTAAACTTTCAGATTTTATTTTCTCATCCTAAGCATATCTAAAGCATTACTCTAATAATATCTATTAATTATATTTGGGGGGTTACATGGTATAATATTTTCAAGAGAACTTTCAACACATGGCCTTATATAGAAATATTTTTTTAAAAATGTACAGAACTCACCTGTTCATGTGAGAAAGTCTCCATTTTAACAGCTGAAACCTCAAGCCCAGTGGCTCCACCCACAGAGGCGGTGCTTTGTCTACGACTGCCATGAAGCTCTTTCTTCAACTCCGCCTCCATCTCAGCCTCCTCACGGGCATCTTTGTTACTGTCCTCTAAATGTTTCATGAGCACAGCGACCACAACATTTACCAGCACAAACTGTGCTATCAGCACGAATGTCACAAAGTACAGAGGCGACAAAAGTGGCAGGTAACTCAGGCATCTGTCATTTTTACATTCCCGCAGGGTATCCTAGACACACACAGAGAAACACAGAAATTGTGAGTTCTGTTCAACTCAAAAAGTGACAAGTCCTGATAATATACTGTATGTGGGCGACAGCTGATCAAATAAACATAAACAGCCTCAATAAACATTTGAATTTTGGGCTTGGAATGACATGAGGGTGAGTTTAAGTCTAATTAAGAGCTAACATTAAACATCCACATTCCATAACATTCAATTTCGCAAAATACCTTCATTATTCCATTCCAGTTATCTCCAGTGGAAATTCGGAACAGAGTGAGGAATGCCATGCCGAAATTCTGAAATGTTGCATGTCTGCTCAATCCCTCACATGGATTCTCCTCAGCGCATTCTGATTTAAAAATAAAGTATTTTAATAGTTCATCTCCAAAATTCATTTATTTAATACACTGTGCAAGTCAGTAAGATTCTGAAGTTATTACTTTTCAACATGGATGCATTGTACTGTATTGATCAAACATGACAGTAAAGACATTCACTGTAGAGCTTTGATTAAATAAATGCAGCCTTGGTGAGCATAAAAGACTTCCTTAAAAAACTTTAAAAAGTTTTACCAACCCCAAACTTTTGAATAGTAGTGCAAGATAATGGAAAATAAAAGGTATACTGACCAAGTTTGCCAAAAAGTTCAACTCCCAGCGCCGCATAGATGAAGAACAGCAGCATAAATAGCAGACCCAGATTACCAACCTAGAAAGCCAGAACATCACCAGAATAAAACCACATACACCATCATCTCGGGCCATATAAGGTCTCTGTGAAGTAGTTTCATAATACAAATAGCATATACTGTAGCACAAGACATACTGTATAAACTTACTGACCTGCGGTAAAGCTTGAACTACTGTATCCAGAAGAGATCTCATTCCTGTGGCCATCTTCAACAGCTTCAACACTGAAAGGGAATTTTATCTCACATATCATTCCTCTTTAGTCCCTGAAATCTCCTTTTGACATTACTGTCAAAACCCAAACTGTAATAAATATATGTTTAGCACTATATAAAAAGAAACAACTGCCATTCTCTACTGTATTCTTTTTGAATAGATTTAAAAATGTAATTTATTCCTGTGATGCAAAGCTGAATTTTCAGCAGCCTTCACTCCAGTTTTCAGTGATCCTGCAGTAATCATTCTAATATACTGATTTGCTGCTCAAGAAACTTTCTTATTATTTTGAATGTTGAAAACAGTTGTGCTACTTAATATTTTTGTGATTTTCTTTCCAAGATTCTTTAATGATTCAAAAGAACAGCATTTATTTGAAATATAAATTTGCCTTTACTTTCATCTTCACTAAAATGTTTAATTTCTTTCTAAAAAAAAGGAAAGAAAATCTTACTGACCCCAAACTTTTGAGCGATAGAGTAAATAAAACTTTTTAAATTTCCCATTTTTATTAGAGGTGCTAGAAAAGCTGGAAACTTCTCTATTGTACCCTGTTTTATTTTGTCATTTGTCACAGCTGCTGTGTGTGTTTTTGTCTTCATGTATTTGGTACCTCTGGCGATGCGCAGCACCCTCATTATGCGAATGATGGTTGGGTTAATGGGAAGTGAGGCATTCAGGTCAATTTCCTCAAGTGTGATGCCCATAATGGAGAGAAGAACAATTGCCAAGTCTAACTGATTCCACCTGACAGAAAAAAGACAGAAACACCGAATGAGATACAGACAAGGTCCTATGAAACCATTTAATATTCTTAAAAAGAGCTAAACTTAACCATTTGAGACTGTTAAAGCATATGTCTTGCTTTAACACTTTCTTTCTTTCTTAACTTTATTTCAAGCTTAAAGAGCAATGGAACACGAAGGAAAGACAATGGAAGACAATGTTAGCATTCGGTATTTATAATTTATAGAGGAAAGTTATTAATTTAAAGACATTTGGGGCTATTTTTCTCTGTCTCAATGTCACAGGATGTGTCACAAAGGTGTCTCATAATTATTAATGAGGCTGCATGACCTTATTTTAAGAGAAGGCCTTGTCACATTATTATTCATGACATCATGTGACCTTTCTCTATGGCTTCAAACAGTGAGTTGATACCATATTAGACCATGGGTTGCAAGTTTTCATGTTTGCATGATATGCGATGCTGACAGAGCAACAGGATTTCAATCAATGACTGACAGGTCTGAAATTTTTTTGTAACAATCATGTTATATAGGAGGGTTGGAAAAGATGCCGTTTGACACTGATAGTTTTGGCATCACAGACACCATTCATCCTCAATTTGAGATTAGACCAAATATAACTTATTCAGGTGTTCTTGTATTATTTTTCTATTACATCAAAGAATCCTGAACAAACAAAAAAGTGGTTTTAAATAAAATTTTTTAAAATAAATTATTAGCACAAGCAGCTTAAATTTTTCAACATTGATAATAATACAAAATAAATGTTTCTTGAGCAGCAAATCTTATGAAACATATTTTAAATAATTTCTGAAGGATCAAAAATGTGACACAGAAGAATGGGGTAATGATTTGAAAATTCAGCTTGAGCAGCAAATCAGCATATTCACATTCTGAAATATGTGAATAAAATTTAAATTATAGCTTTTTAAAAACATGTGACACATAAGAATGGGGTAATGATGCTGTTTATTAATATTTCCGTTTTTGTTGTATTTATGTTGTATTTATTATTTTTGTAAATATGTTGTGTAATATTAAATGTTTTTATATATTTTTTGATTAAATATATTCATAATTTTTTGAACAGTAGTTTATAATTGATGCATTTTAGTTGAACTGCAACATGCCATTAAAGCGAAACTAAACTTATTCCAAGTGTTTTCTCATTGCTTCTTGAAATCCATGACTACTGCGATGAGAACAGATCAATGTCAGTTTCAGAAAAGTACCAACTAGTGAACTTACTGTCTAGAAAACATACTGTATTTCTGCATTGTGTCCACATGATGGAGCCTTACCTCTCTTTGAAAAATCTCCTAAAGCCAAACGCAACCAATTTCAGCACAGCCTCGATCACAAAGACCAGTGTGAAGAAATAATTACAGTACTTCAGACCTTCATCCAGATACTGAGAAACACAGACACAAATAAAGCCTGAAATATTAAACTCTGAACTCAACAGAAATTTAAAATTGACCATTTCTTTATACAGACCTGGTCTTATTATGAATAATGCATCAGTGCAGGTTATTCATACAGTAAAATAATATGTTTTTGTCAAAATCTTTTATTAAAATTTAATAAATTGCTCTGCCTCTAAAACAACTTTTCTTTTCGATTGACATCACCAAGACCTCTTATTTTTCAACACCTCCCAATCTAATACAGTATGTCTATATATTATGCAGTTCCAATTTTTCATGATCCAAATAATTTCTGATGCATAAAATCAATTATAACTCTGTATTTGTTTATATTACATACTGTTTCGCTCTGAATAACATCTGATTATGGAAGTATGGGAGTGAACCAGTGCAATCTTTAACTAAAAATAAAAATACTAAAAAAAAAAAGAATTAATTGTATATAATTAAACTTTCACAGAAATAAAATAGAATATAAAAAATCAAGTTATTTTTTTTCAGTTAGTTGTGAAAGTAAAATTTCTCATTTTCATTTAGTTTAAAGTGAGTAACTAAAATTACTAAAACTAAAATAAAAATTAAAGATATAATAAAACTAATAAAAATGACTAGAACACAACAAAACTTTAAAATTACACTAAAATGAAAAATATAAAAATTTATATTATTAATAAATGCTAAGATCCTGAAATAACAATTGCTATACTAAATACATTTAGCATTTTTGCAAACAGGTTTGTGTTAAACTATTGATAGTGTCATTGCTCTGCAGAAGTGACGTCTCTGTGTGTGTGTGTGAGTGTGTGTGTAATACACCAAACCTTGGGTTGTCTGTAGTGCTCCATTGACATTGTGAGCACATTAATGGCGATGATGATGGTGATGAAGAGGTCCAGATAATGGCTAGTGCAGACTGTGTGAATATAGAGGCGTGTTGGAGAGTAGTCTGCATAGTATGGTCTCTGCAGAGCCTCTAAAAGAAAAAAAAAACAAACAAAAAACAACACAGAGAACAATAGAACACCTTCATTAGGGTGTATTCAGGTCATTCAGGTACTTACACACACACTCATCTTGCATCGATGCTGTGAACATCCTCAGTCAAGATTTTAGTTTTAAAAATGTCTCTTTTGTAATACAGATTTGAACTGAATATATGTTAATATTCACAAGATTTGCAAGGTTTCACTGAAAATAACTCAAGGGCAAGCTGTGTGTTGTTAGTGCACTGTATAGGCTACTTTGTTGTCCCTGTCAAACACAAGCACACTGACCCAGTTTTTGTCTGGCCAGTAAATTGCTAACGTAGCAGTGTGTGTGTGTGTGTGTGTGTGTGTGTGGTGTGTGTGTGTGTAGTCACAGTTAGCAAACAGTCGAGTCATCTGAGGGATGTTATAAATGTCCAGCCAAGCGTCCCCCCACATCCATCATGGCTCAAGACTGCTCAAGGTGTCTTTGAGACAAGCTTTGTGAGCATTTGAGGGAGGGAGAGAGCAAGTGATGTCCTGAGACAGCTAACTAATTCAGTTTCCAGTTCAGGCACCCTTACAAACAGTACTGTGGCAGTAACATGGTGCACAAATGGTATTTAATACCATGGTACTGTGAATATTACTTGTGTAAAACTCACATCCTTGATGCCAGGGAGATGTGGATGGTTGCCAGGCTGTTGCTATGTAGTTGCTCAAGTGTGCTAAATGGCTTTTATCATGTTGCTATATGGGTGCTATGGGTTTTTTGAGTAGATTTTACAGTGTTGACATATGGTTTTATGGTGCTAGCAGTGTTGGGTAGTAATTTATTACATGTAATCTGGATTATGTAATCAGATTCCAAAATTCATTACTTGTATTTAGAGTATATTACATTTCATAATACTCATAATCAGATTACTTTTTATGGATTTACATTTACATTTCACCTGGACTATATTCACAAATGTGAAGTAAATAAATCTGCAAACCATGCTTTTGATTTGAAAAATATGTTGTTGTTTTTTAGTGTTTAAATTATCTTTATTTTACATATTTATGATTTAATTAATTAATTTTTTATCAACCCACAAACACACTGCAGTTCTTACATTAAGTCCAGTTTGGGAAACCCTGGTGTAATGTAATGTTTAATGCATTTTATGATGTTGATATAAAAAATGGAAATATATATTTTCTTCCTCTTTGCTTTTTTTATATCAATATGGTACGTTTAATGGTAAAGTTTAAAACAAGTTTGATAAAAAAGTAATCTAAATGTGATCTAAAAAGTAAATTAACTAAAATGAGTAACCTAGATTACGTTGCTAACTACAGTTTTCATTATGTATTCTGTAATCAGTAACACTACAATTTGTGAGTAATCTACCCAGCACTGGTTGCTAGGGTGTTCAGATATGCTATGCAGTTGCCAAAGTGTAAGCTGCGTAAGACAATTGCTTACTGTCCCTTAAAGAGCCCATTCTGACACCTAAACATGGCTTAGGTCCCTAAATTTGTAAAATATAAGAAATATATCTAGCAATTGTTTAAAATTCTGACTAAAGTTTTTATATTTGTGTTACCTGACACTAGAAGTTCTAAAGTAAGGTTATTGTTAATCATAATCAAAACACATAATTAAAGTGGGATTTGATGCAAGAGTAAATATTTAGAGTAAACTTATAATTATGTGTCTCCTGTCTAATTAAATTCTGGTTATGTGGATTTGAATTCAAACAAAGTCAAAGGGCTCTTGAAGAGCGCAGCGGTGGAAATCACTACTAATTCTCCATTTCTTAAGCTAAATACACACAACAGCAATTAAACTCTACTAACATTTGTGATACAATAAAGTTACAAGGAATAAAACCAATGTGTTGCATGCTAGTTTTATTCTAACCAGCAGTGACAAGCCACAAAATATTTTGTTGCTCTCTGCTCCTCTAAATATTAAAGTGGTGAAAAATCCATTTTTTTCTTTAGTTCGCTTTCAGTGACAGCAGAAAAATGACTGAAACATTTTATTATGACACAGTCTGACTCAAACATATACAACAAACACTCACTCCTGCGTCTTTTTTCCATGCGCTTCTGTCTCTTCTCCTCTCTCTGTCTGGCCTCCTCTTCCTCCTGGTCTTGTCTACACTTGTGGAAATTCTCGACCACCACACCAACAAACATGTTCAGCACGAAGAAGCTGACGATCAGCAGGAAGGAGATGAAGTACAGAAGCATCCAGGGATTATGATTCCTTATGGGTTCAAAAGAAAAACAGAGAAATCATTTAGATAGAAATTGTGGTGACATTGGACAACTAAAGAAGTAATTTTCATAAAGAAATATTACTGTGTACATGTAATCAGCATACTGTAGTAAGAGTATATTAAGCATATGCATTTTATGAGCTTGCAAATACTTTTCCTACCATTATTTTTTGGAAATGGTAGATGCTCGCTCTTGGCATTTACTTCGCTGCATCTAGAGTAATTCTGCACATTAATTTAATCTCATAAAACTCACTAATTTAGGACTGTGACAACAACTTGAAATGAATTTAAAAATGCAGGTCACAAGGCTTAATGTTTTCACTCATCTGAACATTAATTTATTTATTTTGATGCTGCTTTCATCTCCAAAAGCATGTTTCTTCAAAACAACTCATAGCATTCATAATTAGTTTGGTCATGTCATGTGCCAAAATTAATAATATTCAGAATACTATTCCAGCTGTCTTAGTTAAACACTAATTAAGTTTATTTTTAAGAATAAAACTACCTAAAAATGAACCTTCAAAATTCAATATACTGTACACTACCATTTACATATTTGGGAACATTTTTCAAAATAAGTCTCGTATGCTCACAAAGACTGCAATTATTTGATCAAAATACAGTGAAAAGTTTTTTTTTGTTTTTTTTTTTAATTTTGAAATTTTTTATACTTTATTTTTTTTTTTGTTTTTTGTAATTTATTCCTCTGATGGCAAAGCAACATTTTCAGCATCAAACTACTGGAATACTGGTTTTAACACAGCACGTAGCATTAACATGAAGCATACATAATCAGAATATGCACACGTAAAAGTCATTGCAAGTTTCCAGGATGAAAAGAAGGCAGAGAGAAAGGAGCCCATCAGTAAGAAAGCAAAGACAGGAAATGTGACAGGAAAAAAGTGCAGAATGGAATGGAAACTCTGTACTTGTCTTATTGTATAGGCAACACAATTGGTATTTGTCACCACACAAAAGATGGGCCGCTATAAAGGCCACTATGTAAAACTGTGTTGAGTCTGTTACTGTCCATGGACTCAATGTTCAGTGTATGTGTGTGTGAGAGAGAGTGTGTATAAGACCTCTCAGTGGAATTAAATGATGAATGTTCTGTCTCTCCTCCTCAACCTGCTCATTTTGGTGTCCTCCACTGTATTTTTATCTCTCTCTCCCTTATTCTTCAATTCAGGGCTGAATTAATCAAACACTCGCTTTACCTAACAGCCCGCTGCTGCCTTTTGTGAATGTGTCACTTGAGCTTCAGGCAAGAAAAAAGCAGTAAACACTCCTGGTGCCTGTGTTTTCTTTTGTTATAATGGACAGATTCAGAGTAAGGTGTAAATGTTTCCACACTAGAGTTATCTAAAGAATGCACACACACACACACACACACCTGTTGGTCCACAGCCACTGCATCTAAGCCATCGTACATGATGTTGACCCAGCCGTCTTTAGATGACAGGACGAATAATGACATCAGTGCCTGCAAAACATAGATAAAATGGATTAATGTGAATAAGAGAATATTTTACAGAATTACTGTATCACTGTCAACAACATAAATATATGTAAAATGTTTAGGGGAAGGTGAGATGCCACTGCACAGAAAAAAAAGAAAAGAAAAAAGTTTTGTTTTGTTTTTGAGAAAAAAATATCCAAACAAACTAAATTTCCTTGGGAAGAAAAAACAACTTTTTTAAAGAATATGTCTTGAATTAAATTTTTCTCCATTAAGTTTCCATTGTTTGTGGTCAATTTGATTGTTTTATGGTATTGAAAGAAGTCTCTTATGCTTAGTTATCTGGTCAAAAATACAATAAAAACAGTAATATTGTGAAATACTCTTTTCTATTTGAATATATTTTAAAATGTAATTTATTCCTGTTATGCCAGCCATAATTCTAGTCTTCCAAGTCACAAGATCCTTCAGAAATCATTCTAATATTCTAATCAAGTAACATTTCATATTATTATCATACTATCAATGTTGAAAAGAGTTGTGCTGCATAATATTTTTGTGGAAAACGTGATACGTTTGTGATAAATGTTTAGGAATTTTTTTATGAATAGAAAGTTCAAAAGAACAATATTTATTTAAACATTTTTGTAACAATGTATAAGTCCTTAATGTCGCTTTTGATCCATCTAATGTATTTATGCTGAATAAAAAGTATTAATTTCTTTCAAATAATAATCTTATTGACCCCAAAACTTTGAAAGGTAGTGTGAATTTTTGATTGTTTGAACTGTCAGCACTTGACATTCAAATCAAGCACATGTTGGATGTGAAACATAATTTTAATTAATAACATGATGGTATTAAAGTTGCAGGTCTAAACTAAGAATAGCACATATTTCACATATGAAACAACAGAAGAGAAAAACTGTCCACCAGTACCCTTTCATTTTTGATGAAATGTGCTTGTGTGACCTGAATCTAAAATATAATGGGTTGCTTCATGGTTTAGAAAAAGGCCAAATGGAAAGGTTGATTATGTTAATAAAAGAAGCCACCAGTGGACATAATTCATTCTTCATGAATTCCCCCTTAATTTCTATGTGTGCATAAGTGAGAGTGAGTGTGAGTGTCCTACCTGACCCAGGTTATCGAAGTTGTACTTCCTACGGACCCATCTGTATTTAGCCCGCAGGCATTCAGATTTATTGGTGATATTTCTAGTATCAAAGCCTTCACAATGATAAAACTTCCCCTTAAAGAGCTGAGCAAAAGAAAAACACCTTACATTTAGACAGCATTATTACAAATAAACTGCTCATTACAAAGCAAACAATTGCTCTAAGTTAATAAAAATGAAATGAATTCCGATTTTGTCTTCTTTTAAAAATTTAGACACTACCAATGTGTGTGTACCTGAACTCCCAGAATGCCAAAAACAATGAAGAAAGCACAACAGATCAACACAATATTTCCAATAGGTCTGAGAGACGTGATCAAGGTTTCAACAACCAGCTTCAGTCCGGGAGCCCTGCTTATGACCCTGATAACACAAACAGACACAAAGAAATGCATATTTAGTGTGCCAACAATATCTGAACTCAATGCAAAAGCACTGAACTAGAAAGCGGCTGCTAATAAAGGGGTTCAGAGTGTTGCACAACAAGCTGACAAGACAAGATGTTCTCTAGTGTTAGCCTTGAAATGAATAGGTAAGTCTGCTCAGCAGAATATCTCGCTGTCAGAAATTTGCACGGTTTTGTTCAGATGTGTCTAGCGGAATAGTTTCCCGACAATAACAAGAAATGAAATGTGGTTTCAGCACCATGGACAGCAGCATTATAAAATTTAGGGATACATTTTTTTTTTTTTGATTAATGTCAAGCTTTTGGTTTGAAGTGCAAATAAAATTTGAGAGCTTTGGCAAAGGGAAGATTTTCAGCATATACAAATTAATTTAGGTCTACTCCTCACACAAAATTACAGTATGAATTAAGAATAGTGATACACTGTAATAAAATTTTACCAAAATAACGAAGGTGAAATTAATTTAATAATCAATTAATTAATCAAATTTATATAGAACTGAATACTGAGATAAAAATTAATTTATCTTATCTAATTTATCATTTAAATTACACATAGGTTTTAATTATATAATTATATTTCTGTTACAATTGATTGTTGAAATATGAACATTTAAATGGTAGCTGTAATAAAAACTTGTTTTCATGATTTATTCAAACATGTGTTAAAGAATTTTTTGAAATTCTTTATAAAATTGACGAAATGTAAAAGCTGAGAATTTTTGCTCATGCATCAACTGAAAACAGCATAGAATTTAACAGCATAGAATTAATTAATCAAACTGAAGATTGATTAAAAATGTGAACTGAGTATCATCAATGCAGCTGTTTCGTAACCGTTTGAGTCAATGATTTCAGCCATCCAAAACCTTTTCAGAAAATAATTTTCGCCAAAATTTTGGTTACTGAAATTATGGTGCATCACCATTTCAGATAAATTGAACTATGGTGCCAGAGTTGTATACTGTACACTACTTTTGAGAATTTTTTGAGTTTACCAGCTCTGTGCCCAATTCACTTCCACTATATTGCAAAAGAGAAGTGTGGACAATCTGCTAAACATCTTCTTTTGTGTTCTTCAGGAGAAAGATGAGTGAACTACCCCTTTAAGAATATTACAGAAGCCTACAATAGAGGACTTGATGTACTTCTACGCATTCATACACACCCACACACACCTTTAATAAGAGTCTTACCTCAAGGGTCTTAGTGTTCTGAGCAGTCGAAGTACTCGTAAGATACCCAAGATTCTGTTCCCACCAGAGGAGGCGAGAGAGACCAGGAAGTCCACAAAAGACACAAATACCAGCAGGCCATCTAGAACATTCCAGCTGCTCTTCAGGTATGAGCCTGGACCAGCATACAGCCCAAGAGAAACCACCTATAACACCAACAACATAATAATCATAATCACTGTCATGAGCATGCTGACCTGAATCTACCTTGTCTTATTATTGTATTATAAGTTACTAAACTAAAATGTTTGCCTTTATTTAATCAATTAACAATATTGTATTAATTTCCTACCTTCACAGTCATCTCAGCCATAAAGATCACAGTGAAGATGTAGTTAGACACTTTAAGAAAAATCCGTTCCTGTCAAACAAACAAATAAATAATGAAAATGTCATTTAAAATGGCAACAAATGCACCACATCCTTTAGAGACCAATAAAAGAGCAGCTATGAGGTGTTCCTGTGTTTTACTCACTGAATCCACCTAGTGCGACTATTTACAGCATTTATTTAGCATATTATGACATTTCATGACTGAGATATAATGGATATTATAATTTTAAAGTTGTATTCAGGGATTTTTTTTAGGTTTATAGATTATATGCACATTAAAATGTTTCAAAAGAGTAGAATCATATAATTCTGAAATCAGTTTCCAATATTAACCCACATAACCATATATCATTATGATAAAAGAATATAAATGATTATTTTTCTCAATTCATGTACAAAAATATATAGTTTTAAATGCAAAAATGTATTACATTTAAACAAATTAAATACAATTTAAATAAATTCTGCCAAGTGATACAGTTCATTAGTTCTAACTAAGATACATTTATAATATTTATATAGACTATATAATATAAAATGGGCTTTTTTTACAGTGGCTTTGAACGCGGCTCAGTCAATCAGATTTAAGCTGGCACTGCTACAAATGCAGTTTCAATAATACAGTGACATGTACCATCATCATTCATACCACATTCACACCATTAGCATCTTACTGACCCCAAGCATTTGTACAGTAGTATACATATATAATAAAGCATGATGATAGTGCTAGAACAGGTGTTGTGATTGTGTTCACCGTGCTGTCAGCCTGGATGTCAGGTCTCTCTAGAGCGATTGTGATGCAGTTAAGGAAGATGAAGAACAGCACAATATGATCAAACATCTTATGAGTGATGACCTTCTGACAGCGCATACGGAACCTGCAGAGAACAAGAGAGAGATCTGTGTGAACAGCATAAAAATGTGCAAGCACAGCATTCATTAGATGTGTATATGTGTGTATTTAGCTGGTCTGGTGTGTTGGGTTTGAATTATTTTGTTGTGGGGGTAAGTTAAGTGAAATGTCCTCATGGTCTCTACACCACTGGGGTTTATACGGCTCCAACAGTTTCTTCACAATCAGACACCAGCTCTAAATGAAACATAAACATAATACCAAATAATATGTGTATTTTCTAAAGAAAATATTATAATATTATATAATATAAAATTATATTATAAATATTATTTTATATATAAAATATTATAAACTTATTAAACACTTAATATTTGAAATATTTAACAATGGAAAGAATATTTTATCTGTGTGACTGATATATTAGTATAATCAATAATAAAAATGATTAAAGACAAGGTTCCACCTCCTCAAATTCATTATCATCCGCCTCCTGTGTGGATGGTGGATCAGGACGTGTTGTGTTCGGAGAGGATGGATACCCTCCATCTAGTCTGCCGTTACACTCCAAATATGGGCGTGGAACCTGGAGGAGCTCTGGATAATCAAATGACCCAAGACATGAAACTCCGCCCAGACTGCCAGTCCTGCTGGATTTCCCATCTTCTGATTGGCTGTCATCCATGCTGTCCTGTCCCGCTCCTGAAAGCAATGACTCATGCTCACCTGACTGAGCGCATCTCATTAGACTGGGGGCATGGCCAAGGCTGTTCCAGCTGGAGCGGCGACTTCCCCAAAGGCTGGACTACAACAGACACACAAACTGTAGCTAATTATCACGGCATGCAACAATTGGTGCAGTATGATAGAACAAATTAAAAAAGAAATAAGTAAGTTGACATATATACAGCAGTGAGAGGGACAACATGGACAATTTGTAACCACTTACATATGACAATTAAGATCATTTGGGATGACTGAATTTGATGGTTAATAATTAAATAATTAATTTAATCTTAAATTAAATTATATTAATTATCCCTGCTGTTATGGATGTTTATCAAATGGTATCAGTAAAAAATATATATATTATATTATATTATATAACGATAAGGGAAACTGATCATACCAGAGAAAAGCAGATAATAAAATAATTTATACTTTTTAAAAATAGTCATAATAGTAATACAGTTATAAATAATAGTTTACATAGTTATAAATAGTAAATATGATTTACACATTTATTTACATTACTTTTGTATTTTTAATTATTCATTTATGCATATTTGGTTAGATATTTAATTTCACATCAAATATAATGGAGCATATCAATATTAAAACAAAACTCCAAAAGCTCAAAATATAAAAGGCAATAAAAACTGTAGGAGGCCATGGTAAAAACCACTTTAATGAAGAAGAAAAAAAATCTTCATGTGAATGTTTGTTTTCAAAATGTCATGCTAAAAAAAATGTACAATGCTTATTTATATTTGGTGTGAAAAGCCTTAAAAGCACTAATTCTAATATGAATATAGATCAAAACATCAATTGAAATGTTTGTTTATGAATACTATTTGTGTAGGTTTACTTGTAATGGCATTTACTCCTCACCAGGGATCTTTGGTCATGGGGCTCGGTGGAGGTGTTGCTGTTGCGCCGTGATTGGCTATAGATGTGTGACACCTCAGTTCTGGGTGTGGCGTTGAGCTGTATGTGTGTGTTGTGAGGTGGCATGGATGCTCGAGGTTCCAGGTGTCCATTAGAGATGGGCATTAATGTCTGCATTTTCATCTCTGATCCTAATATCAACAAGAGATTAGCATAAAATAACAAAACATATCAAAACACACACACACACACACACACAATCAAAAAGAGATTAGCATACAATAACTCCACACACACACACACACACACACACACACACAGACACACACACCTGAATTCAGTAGTTCTCTCAGTTTGTCCTCATCACCATAGTCAGATGACATGTCATCAGTGTCTGATCTGCTAGCATCACCCTGAAATAGAGAGAGAAATGACATTTAAAGGCTAGAATTTTGAATTCATAGTAATGAATCATCATATTTTCACATCAACCCAAACATCACAAGGCCAGCCTAAATAAATGCAGAACAAACACAATTACATTTGCTCTTTCAAGGGTATGCAACTCTCTATCTTCTAATCTCATGCTTAGTTAACCTATTTTTCATTTTGTCCTCGTCCTATTTCCTGTGAGTCATTGAACTTCCTATGCATTTAAAATCAAGATGAAACAGCATTATGGATCCATTTTAAGTATTATTTATTAATGTATACTTTTCTTTTTTTTAACAGTGTGATTCCTATTTGTCACTAAATATGATTTATTTATGTCGCTTTTGTATTTTTATTTCTTTTTTATGCATATTTGGTTTTGTATTTAGTTATTTTAGTATCAAATACAACATGGTCTGCAAAATTCTAGTTTCAGTATTAAACCAAGTTTCAGTATTAAACCAAGACTCTTATAAAACAAAATAAAAAGGCAATAAAAGCAATAAAAACAATAAAAATGTCCATGGTTAAACATTTGTCCATGGTTAAACATGGTTAAACCACATTTTTTTTTTTTTTTTTTCACTTTCATTTAATGAAGAAGAAACAAAATTCAGGTGAATGGTTGTTTTTAAAATTCCATGCTGAAAATTTGCAATGAATATTAGAATCATGTTTGATGAGAAAAAGTGATCATTCTAATATGAGTATAGATAAAAAAAAAAAAAAAATATTTTTTTTTGATTTTTTTATTTTTTTAGTGGGGAATAATTAATGCTGGTAGTTGATGTTTTTTTTTCAGCCCCATTTTATTTCCATAATTTTAAATATTTAAAACAGTGAAACAGGATATTTCACTAGAAAGAAATCCATTGGAAATAGATTTTATTGTGATAAGTTGTTGTTCTATACCAAAACACACTAGGTTGTGTACTTCCTAGATGAGTTATGACACAGGAACAACGGCCATTAAGATTTGCTTGTTTATACTCCAAAATCTCCAACTGTAAATATGTGAAAAAATAAGGAGTGGTAAAAGGAGCGAAAAAGTGAAAAAGCAGGAATGAATGAGAATCAGCAACATTCAGCAGAGTAACAACCGGAAAAGTGAGTGTAAATGTTTCTGTTGAGTATTGTGTGAGTAGGTAAAGTGTCCAGTGTGTATGTGTGTGATATTTGTACTTTGTGGACAAAAGAGAGAGAGAGATAAAAGACAGAGAGGAAAAAAGGAACCACAGAAGGTTTGAGTGAAAGCGTTTTCCTATCAAAAAAACATCATCACACCAGCTGGAGCTCAGCATCTGCGCTTATACACTACAGATGAGTCTCATCTACATGAAAATTACACACACACAAACCAAACATACACAAATCCACACAATCAATCTCTTTGATGTGACACCAATAACGAAAGGAAACAAGAGTGTGTTTTTCTTCATTTCCATGTGCGCTCAAAGGAAATCCCTTTTTTTCATGGTGTGCATAATGATTACTGTGCTGTAATTGAGTTACAGTGCAATAATTCTAGTCCTCTGATAGCATCTTATTCTTAACATGAAATTTCCCTCTTGGAAACTCAATTAAATGCAATATGGCCACATCTAATTCAGTCGTGCAAAGGATTCGCGCAGATGTTGCAAAGTAGAGAAAGTAGTTTCAGTGATCTGTTAGTTACAGTAGTAGCCCCCCAAAATATCTAGAGACTCAAAGGAATAGTTCACCCAAAAAATTTAAATTTGGTGAAAATGTATTCACCTTCAGGCCATTCAAGATGTATGTGAGTTTGTTTCTTCATCAGAACAGATAAGGAGAAATTTAACATTACATCACTTGCTCACCAAGATGCTGTGCAGTGAATGGAGAGTCCAAACAGCTGATAAAAACATCACCATAACTCCAGTCCATCACTTAACATTTTGTGAAGTGAAAAGCTGTGTGTTTTGTAAGAAACAAATCCATCATTAAAGTGTTTTAACTTTAAAAATTCACCAAAATACCAGTCCCTGATCCATAATAAATCTTCCTCTAGTAAAAATTCAAAGAGATATTTAGAACTGTTTTGGACTGATTTTCCTTGTAAATGGTGCTTGCTCTTTGCATATTTCTCTCCACTAATTCGGATGAGATGACTTTTTCACTGGAGAAAGCAATATTATGGATAGAAGACTATTTTAGCTGGAAGCAATGGTTTGAGGTTAATAATCCATCTTGATGGATTTAATGCTTACAAACTCACAGAACTCACAGTTCACAAGATGTTAATTGATTGACTGGAGTCGTGTGGATTATTTATGGATTATTGTGATGTTTGGACATTACAATAATCCAGATGTTTGGACTCATTCTCTCATTCTGACGGCACCCATTCACTGCAGAGGATCCATTGGTGAGCAAGTAATGTAAGGCTAAATTTCTCCAAATCTGTTCTGATGAAGAAACAAACCCATCCACATCTTGGATGGCCTGAGGATGAGTACATTTTCAGTAAATTTTCATTTTTGGGTGAACTATTGTTTTAACCCAAAACATACTCCCTGCATTAGATACAAAATATTAAAGAAACTGGCATTTATTTGAAAGAAATATATTACAAGCAGACTTTTCAATCAAAACATTTCAAGAAAAGATATATACTGTACTGTAGTCCCTAGTCCAACATATACAGTCTTACCTCAGCTTGAAAGCCCTCTACTAAGATGGCAACTAGTAAGTTGAAGAGGACGTAATTCCCAAAGGTCATCAAGGCCACAAAGTACAGAGCCGCCCAGGGGGAGGTGGAGGCCATGCCGTTATATAGAACCACATTCCAGTCCTCCTGGGTCAAAATCTGTAGAGACACAGGATGACTGTTATCACAAATTTGCACAAATATCACATTTTAAACTGTTGTCTTACATTGTGAGCAGGCAAATACTGTAGTATATAACCACCAATTAACACCTGGCTTTATCTAAATGCTTTTAAAAATGTCAAAATTTCATTTATTGCTTTAACATACCTTGAAAAAAATCAGTATTTTGATTATAACGATTAATGATATATTCATATTAAGCATATTTAATGGGTGATGGATAAATATTAGCAGATAACACAACCAAAATTGAACTTGAATTGAAACATCTGAAACTGAATTGAAAAAATAAAAAATAAAAATTGCATCATTTTGAGTATTAATGCATAATGTAACTCTCACTGGCTGCAGAAATTTTATGAAAGATTATTCTGATTTCATTATCTGATTTACAATATTTAATATAAAATTATAAATTATATCAACTACAACAATAGTAATAATAATTATTTTTTGTTGAAATTATAAAAAAAAAAAAAATTGCAACGTTTATCTAGCTTGAAAATGTATTTTCTTTAAAAAGGACACATTTCCACTAATAAAACTTAATATAAATATTTAACTATAAATGTAATAATAGAAAAAAATCATTAGCACAAGCAAAGTAGCAAATTATTTATATTTACACTAACTACAAGGTATTTTAAGGGTATTATTACAAAGAAAGAAAAATCATCATTGTTAGTAAAACAAATGAAACCTTTATTTTTTTTAATTTTTTGGTTCATTTAAAAATCAACTTGCAAATGTGAAGAAACTTTGTATAGTTTGTTTTCCCTTCACTCCAGCACATTTCACACAGGCATCACAACAGAACCTGAACTCATCTCTGCCTCTTCCTGCAGACTGATTTAGAACAGAAGAAAAACAGCAGGTTCAGTCTGGAGTTTATATTCTGCTTACAAAGGCACACACACACACACGCACGCACGCACGCACGCCCGCACGCACGCACGCACGCACGCACGCACGCACTCCACGCACGCACGCACACCCACACACACACAAACACACACACACACACACACACACACACACACACACACACACACAACACACACACACACACACACACACACACACACACACACTCCCACCCACACTGACAGAAATAGAGATTAGGGAAATTAAAGGCTCCTGGTGCCGAAGAAACCCTGACTCTGATGGCTTCCCTCAGGGCCTGGAGTTAATACAGCATCATATCAGTATTTGCACAAGTGTCACCCCAGGTGACCTCATCACACTACCCAATACCGCAGGGAGAGGGCTGATGACCTCATCATGTCAGCAATAATATGGGGCAGGTTTCGATGACCTCAGCAATTTCAACTCTAACAGTAGAAGTTTAAATAATCCCAGTCTTAAAAGTAAGACTGACACACACACAAATTCATATTCAGCAAGCCTGAGGATTTAAGCAATTTTAGTCATATTATATAATAATATATAGTAGATTGCAGAACAAAAATATGTTCTCTTAAATACTTTACAAACAATAAAATAACAAATAATTTAAATAAGCATAAATCTAAATGTACAGCATCAAAATAGCTGTATTTTGCTCTGACATGCAAGGATTTGTTACTTCATTTAAGGGAAGCTAAATACCCACAATCCCTTGCCTCAGCATTTTTGCAAAATGCTGCTGTTCCTACATTGAGGAGTGAGTATTTAATCAAAACTTGCCTCTGAAGACTAAAAATGCTATTTCTGGACTTTAAATGAATACAAGCCTCTCTAAGTTCAACCGTCAGTTTAGTCACCTACAGACTCCTAGTAGTCAGGAAAATGTGGGGATTTCGCGAACAGTTGTTGTGTAATGTTTTATTTTTCACTAAAAAGGACCTTTGATACTTAAGAAATAATAAGTAGTTCTCTTTGTATTATTTATTTATTTCTTTATTAGAATATTATATCATTATTTTGTTTATTATTGAGTTTTTTGACAATCTTCTGACCTGGAACACGGTGACGATGGCCCAGAGGAGTGAGTCAAAGTTCTTCCTATCTGACACAGTGTCTCCATTCTCCAAACGCAGAGTAAACTTACACCCAAACAGATGCATTCCCAATATACTAAAACACAGAAGACAAGGGAGAGAGAGAGAGAGAGAGAGAGAGAGAGAGAGAGAGAGAGAGAGAGAGAGGGAGAGATTAAAAAAGTTGCAAAAACAAAACATTTACTGCAACTAAATGCAAGAATATTATTCCCAGGTAACAGTGACATTTGTGTCCAGCTAACAACTGATATAATTGTTCCAGCTAACAACTGATATAATTGTTCTAATACAGAAATTTAGTCATTATTTAAAAGATTAGAAACTGTTTAGTGTGTAAAACAAAATACATTTGACACTAAATTATTGTGTTTTTGGTAACACTTTAGTTTGGGGACCAATTCTCACTATTAACTTGTTGCTTATTAGCATGCATATAAGCACATTGGCTATTCATTAATACTTATAAACCACACATTAATGCCTTATCCTGCATGACCATATTCTACATCCCTTAATTCTACCTAATGCTTAAACTTAATAACTACCTTACTAACCAGTAATACATAGTTAGTAGTTAGTTAATAGCGAGAATCGGTCCCCAAACTCAGTATTTTCAATGTTTTTCATCAGAATTTCAGACAGCTTGGATATTCTCAAGGTCTAATTAAATATTTTCTTAAAACTACTACCTAAAAGAGTAATATGTGCTTGTTATGGAGGAAATTAACCGTAATGACAAGGTACACTGAAGCTGAATTAATATTATTATGATTATTTGACAAAAACCATAAAAAAATACAATTAATTTTCATTGTTTGAAATAAAATGTTAAATTATATTTTTATGATTACTTGTTAATTGTTTTAAATAATATGATTTATTTTCATTGTTTGAAATAATTTACCTTATTAACCATATTTTATTTCCACTAGTTGCCAAAGCAACATTTCTCATTTTTCAAGTACTAAATAAACAAAACTAAAACTAAAACAAAGTGACAAAGATCCAAACAAAATTAATAAAACTTTATTAAAAAAAAAAAAAAAAAACAGAAAATATACAAATAAAATCTAATTCAAAATATTATCAAAAACTAGAATCGTATTTCAGTATATAAAGTAACACTGATACCTGGGTATTATGACATAATATAAGTACATTGATTAGTACTGGATTGAAATAATAAAATATCAAATTCACCTTCTTGAGTTTACCTTCTTGTGTTAACCTTTTAAAATGAATGAATGAATAAAAAATAAAATAAAAAATACCTTAATGACGAATCATATTCCTTCTACTGAAACTGTACTAAAAACCTCTGAAAACCAATTGGGAACTGAAACCTCATAACATATATACTCTACAATCTGTCATACAAACCTAAAGATGAAGATGAAGAGCATCAGCAGCATGCAGAATGTGGCCACATTGTCCATGGTCTTCATCAGTACCACCAGCTGTCTGCGCAGAGCTGGGAGGAACCGCACCAGCTTTAATACCCTTAGTAAACGAAACGTCCGCAAAACCGAAAACCCTCCATCCGATTGTCCTACAATCTCACACACACTGTAGAAAACACCAGACAGAACTGTTGTCAAAATACACAGTATTTACAACGAATGTAAAGCAAACAGAATAGCACAGAACCTGATTATAACGATGATCCCGTCAAAGATATTGTAAAGGTTGCTGATGTAGCCGTATAGACCGTAGGCCAAAAGCTTCAGGAGCATCTCTAACGCAAACAAACTAGTGAAGACAATATTACTGATCTCCAACACGTCTGTTAGCTCCTCTGGCTAAAAGAAAGAACGAGAATATAAAAAATTACTGATGTGTCATAATAACAGGCAACCAATGTATATTTGTGAGAACATGTAGGCTCTTTTAGCCTGGATTTTTGTCTACCAGATGAAAAATGCTTTGAAAAGTAATGGCACACTTCTCCTTAACAAGCCATGTGATCTGATGTCTGTAGCACATACAGTGCGCTGCTAACATGAATGTATACAAAAGCTAAACTACAGTGTTGTTACTGTCATGACATTATATTTATGCTACTTCTCTCCTTGTGGCTTTATTTCTTGCAGAAGAGCAGGCGAGCGCTGTTATTAACCGTGTCTACTGTAATGTAAATAATCATTTCCCTGGCAACAGTTTGAATGTCCTCTGCCTCAAACCGGTTAATCTCAGACTCCCTCACACAGACACACTAATCCTAACAAAGGGGGCTAATTAAATGCAATATGAGCCACAAACATGCATAAAATCACATTGCAAACACAGCGCTGGGGGATCATGTTGTTTTATAATGAGTGACACTAGGGCATTTATTTGTATGTAACAGCAAAAAACAGAAACTAAGAAATGTATTGCTCAAAGTCACCATTTCATATTTCAGGAGATTAACTGAGGGATTCATTATGCTTCAGTCAGGTATCAACTTTATTGTGCATGTATATATAAATAATATGTGTATATATATATATATTATATATATATATATATATATATATATATATATATATATATATATATATATATATATATATATATATATAAATAATTAAGTACTTAATCCATTTGAATTATGAAAACATGAATAATTTTTTGGTCACAGACAGGATGCATAGATTTGGATCCAAACTGACATTGGCACATTTCATTGCAAGCGTTATTATTTTTTAACCTAACATCATCCATCCATTTAATTGAATAATTTAAGTACTCAACTAAATCTAAGTTCTCAGTTTCAAGTAAAAAAAAAATCTAGTAAAACATAATATTTCTAAGTTCTCAGACTATGTTAATAATAATAATAATATAATAATAATAAATATAATACATAATAATAATAACCCCCCCCCCAATAATGTAAAATCATAATAATAATAATAATAATAATAATATAGTGTTCTAGTGTTGTTGTACTAAAAATAATAATTAAGCTTTTGTAGAGTACTATATTAAATAATAATAATAATAATAATAATAATAATAATATATCTGATCACAGTTTGTGAAATTGTTGAGATCTCTTTTAAAACATGGGATTACTAGAGAAGCAGGATTCTTCTCTATGTAATCTTACTAGTGTTTAATAGAAACAACTAATTAATCTCATTTGTGATTGGTGTGTAAATGAGTGCATTGTTTTCACCTGCTCATGGTACTCCACTCCCATGCTGAGTGTATTGATAAGGATTGCTATCATTATCCCTCTGTTGAAGTACTTGCTGTCCACAATCCGCATCAAAATGGCTCTGGCATAATGTACACACATACACACACAATTCTCATGCCCGGACCCCTTTTCTTCCACATCCTGGTTTCTTTTGCTCTGTTCTGAGCTGACGTCTGGCCCCTGTTTCTCTCGGTCCGATTCAGTGTTGGAGTCGCAATTAACACCGTCACCTTCCTGGGCGCAAATTGGGCAGGAGGACGACTCTGAAGACACCAGCCCAACCCTGCTGTCCACACACACACTCGAGCATGTGCCCGGAAACACACCTGCAGTGAAGGACAACATTATTTAATATTACACATAGGGAGGCTGGGGCTACATGTCTCAAAAACTAACTCCAATTTACACAAATGCTTGTTTTTTCCTTTATGTCTATATAGAGACTGACTGTCAAAAATAAATCAACTCCAACTCTCTAGCTTGCTTCCTAATCTATATTAATTGTCTAATAAACCTGGTATTTTGTATTATTGTCTATATATGGATTTGGTGTATTATATGAATCTTTTGATAATATGTCTGCTAAATGCATAAATGTATATGTAAAATGTAAATGTTCACTGCAGTAAATATTTTGACTAGCCCCAGCTTCCAGTAATGCATTAGTTACTTGAATTAGTTGCTTTGATAATAGTGATTGATACTCTTTCATCCATAATCAGTGCAAAGTCTGTCTACACCTGCCTTTTGAGATACTCTTTCATCCATAATCAGTGCAAAGTCTGTCTACACCTGCCTTTTGAGACCCATCTATTGTTCTGTTATTTGTTATTATTTGATACATATGGCTATGGCTAAGTGAGGATAACCAATCCCAATCACAAAAGGAACCTGTAAATGCATAAATAATATTAGTAAAATAATAAAAGGTTCAATTCTTTAATTACCCTTTTTGACAAACTAGATTTCCCCAGCCTCCAGTAATGCATCAGTTAACTTGAATTCCAATTCTGCTGTTTACTGTCTTTGTCACCACTTTTATTGTTTTGGAATAACATGATTACTGAGGGCGCTATAAGAGTTTTAAATCAAACTGTTGTGATTTAAATTAAATGCTGTTGGCTATTTAAAAGGTTTATTGATATGCCCCAATATAGAGTCAGATGTGCTTGAAGTTAAATAAACTTTAACAAAAAAGTATCAATATTTCTACAAAAATAATAAGCGCTGTTTTCAACATTGATGATAATAATAAGAAAAGAGGCAGCTCCTAAGTAATGGCAGCCAAAAATTCAAATTTTAAAACATTTTAAAATGTATAAAGTAAGGATTTTCTTGTTAATTTATCCTGTTGTTAATCATAAAATTTATTTTTATGTGTGTTATGTTAAAACCCTATGATAAATTTTCCATTAGGATCATTTAGGTTCCAAACAGTGCTGTAAATATTTTCAATGTTCTTATTGGAATTTCTAATGGCTGCTGGCATTCAAACCACACCACTGTTCTTTGCCAAAAAAGGCAACGTTTTGTTTGTTCAAACTTGAGGAAGGGCAACCTGACCATATACTGCAACCTAAAGTTTTATATCTAATAAATGTAGCTGCAACACAAGATGCTGAGACGATTCAAAGTTATGAATGCATTTTGACCAAAATGTTGAAAAGATCCCAAGGTTTCCTCACCAGGTAATTTCAGGCAAAAGTCAAGAGGCACAAAAATAATGACTGGACAGAGTGTGTGTTTGTGCATATGGTTTCCTCAATTCAATTTGGAATTATTAGGGCATGTCAAGTGCGCAAAGCCAAGGAAAAAAAAAGGAATTCCATTATCTATGTTATTAAGTTAAAACCCCAGAGACAGAATTTGCTCTTAATCCACAAACCCAAAGTCAAATTTGAAACATGACAGCAGGGCCAAAAACACTTCTGTTTTTGCATAGAGATTGCCATATTTAACTTAATATGCTTTATGTACAGTGGCCCTAATAAGTATTTGTACCTTAAAGCCATAATTAATATACAATGCAGTAGACTGTTAGGGTTAGTAGAATAAGTTGACATGCACTTGCAGAGTTACTTATAGTTAGTAGAATGTCTAAAGTGGACTCAAAAATAAAGTGTTACTTTAATATATGAATGTAATTGCATTAGATAACAAAATACTGCTTATCAATGTTCTTACCGTGCTGCAACTTGTAAGTATCATGGTATCCACTACAAACGGAAATCTTCCTGCCATTCCGTCCATGACGGAAAGCCGGTGCTTTGACTCCACCTGTCGAGTGTGAGCGAGTATGTGAGTTTGTGTATATTTTAGAGGGCAGGATGGTGGGATAGTTCATAGCGAGCCTCAAACCCTTTAAATTCTGTAGTGCAAGTGGAAGTGATGGAGTCTTTTTTGAACTCTGATTATCTCTATCGAGATGAAGAGTTTTCATTTCTATGCCATTACTGATATAATGTTGATGCCGAAGAGGATGATGATAATGCAGCATACAGTATTGGGTTGGACTCATTTTTGTCCCATTGTCACTCCAATATCCATTAGTCCCGCCCACTGAGAGGGAGCTGCTGGGATTGGCCACACCACTGTGTCTCTTGTGGCATAATTCACCAAAGAAACGTGCGGCGTGACGGCAAAGTTTACGACAAATGTGGACGAGGTATTTCAGCATTTCTTCGTAGCAGGATCCTGGTTCGGTCAGGCTAGCTAATGTGGATTCGTTACTACGGAAACGTGCCCGCTGCTCCTGCATCAGCTGGTTCTCACGTTGTTTGGTCTCGGAGAACTGTGTTGCTATGACGACCAGGCACAGGTTGATCATGAAGAAGGAGCCTACCTGTAGACAAAACAAGATGCAAGTATATAACAGAGAAAACAATAGTCCAAAAACATGACAGGACTACAAAATACATAAAACACTGATGTTTTGTAACTGGGTATTCATGCATATTTCACGACCTTGAATTTTCTTCAGATTTTCTAATCAATACAATTGTGATTTGCATGACACATTTATGAACACTAAACTGGAAAAATGTATCTAAAAATGTTAGGAAATAATTTTGATTCAGAAATTGCTAGTAAAATTAACAAATAACTACAAACAACAACAACAACAACAGTATATTAAATAACAGTGTATCACTTCTAAATGATGGTCCGAAAAAGTGTACTTCCACTACATAAATTTTAATAATATTTCACAGTGTTTCTGTTTTATACTGTATTTTTGATCAAATAAACACATCCATGGTGAACAAAAGAGATTTCTTTCAAAAACAACAAAAAATCTTACCATCCCCAAACTTGGAACGGTATTGTAAGTTTAAGCATTGGTAGTTTTATTGGGTACAAGATTTATTTTCTAATTTCTACAATGATAGACTTAAAAAGACATTAAATATGTACTTGTACTTATAAGATTGTATAAAAAGTATGATTCTCTCCTTAGAAATGCAGTACATTAGTGTAGTACTGCAGTAAGTTTCTTAAGTACAAGCATTCATTTTCAATATTGCTCAATTACAAATTCTCCAAAATGATGACAGAATTTTCAACTCTCTAAGTATAGTTATCAAGAAAAATTATATGAGTAAATTACACCGCTGATGATAGCAAAAAGCACTGCCATGAAACTAATGAAAGCAGAGACTCCAGCAGAGGTTAAAAGAGAGGAAGATGTATGAGTTAGTTAAGTACTGTGCACTTACAATGATAAGAAAGATGAAATAGATGAAGTTGTAAAAGGAATGCGCATCCATGACATAGTACATGATATCTACCCATCCCTCTAACGTGATGACCTGATGAGAAAACACAAACAAGATTATACAGGTTACAATATCCGCCATTCACGTAATGCTTAAAATACAGCACTTCTAGAAAGTGCCAAAATACAAAGGACACTTTCACATATTGCTCATCGCTTCCACAAAACTAGGTCAGGAAACTCTATGGAATGATAAACGTCATGCTGTAGTTAGTCGGATTACTCAGAATCCTGATAAATGTCCGTGTCCATCCAGAATCAGATTACTAAAGAATATGATAAATATTGTTGCCCTAAAGATTAGATTAGAATGGAACATGATAAAACTTGATTTCCTAGGACAGGTAAGTTGGTTACTGATGTAAGAGGATTCGTTCTTGCTGTAGCCCCTGGCAACCATTCACTTCATTTTCAGACTCTGAAAGTGTATCTCGGTGCCAAAAGGATATGTGAGGATAAAAAAAAAATATACAATATCGGCAACTGCCAGACTGAATATATACTCAGCGAAAATGTTAATGAACAACTTGGAGCAGATCTCTAACACACATTCAACCGAATAGAAAAGTTACTGACCTGCCTGACCTGCCTTCCTAAAAAATTATTAATGACTTTGCACATTTTTTTTTTACAAACTCATTCAATACTCTTTTCACTGACTCACAAACACACGTACACACCTGAAAGATAGCAATCCAAGCATATCCAATGTTGTCAAAGTTGATAGCCCCATTATGCGGATTGTGTTCGCTTGCACTGCAGTTGTTGTAATACAAGTTCCAGTTTACACATCCATGATGAGAGGGATCTTTGAAAACAAGATCTGTGTCATTATCAGCCGTGAGTACACAATCAGCCCCTCCAACTCTGCGTTTCGGGATGTTGGAGCAGTGTAGCATTCCGTTCTCCCGAGTGGTGGAGCAAATGAAGGGGATGTCATCTGCTTCGTCCAGTCTGTAGTATTCACTCACAGACTCTGAAACATTATACAGCCTGCAGAGAGACCATATGCAGTAAGTTACGGAGAGACACATGAAAGGTGCAGTTTTATTATAAAAAAAAATTTACTTTACATTTCTCATTTTAGTTTAGTTTTAGCTAAAGTTAACTAAATTAAACTAAAAAGAATAAGTGAAAAAATAAAAATAAAAACTATGATAAAACTAAACAGACATTTAAAAATATTAATAAAAATGACAAAAACAACAAATTTCATTTCATTTTCAATTACTTAAAAAACAAAAATTAAACTAAAACAAATAATATACAAATAAAATTTGATACAAAATGTTTACAAACAGTACAACAGTACAGTAATTCAATGGTGATGAAATAACACTGGCAATGTGAAAGCAGCTATTTTTTTATGTGTGATGCATTATTTTGATTGGATATTGAATAAATAGATGCTGTATTATGCTATAATTGTATTGGAAGGACTGTTTCATGGCACAATCACAATTGTTTTGAATCACAATTGTTTAGCACATATGCTAGATAAAGTATGATCTAACATAAAACTAAACTGGCATGACAAGTAGCGAGCTTTAAACACATTGAAAGTCTACACGCCTTTTTTAAAATAGTGATTTCGTGTTTTCCATCTCAGAGGTTTTGACTTTTTTGGCTGCATCCAACAATTTAAATCATGCATATTTTCTGCTGGATTGAGATTCACATTCACTGTAGTAAAAATGGATTTTAATGATTAATTTCACTCATTAATTATTTATTTATTAACTAAAGTAATTTCAACATTCATTGTCTCATATAATATTTATTTTGACATAATGAGGTTGGCAATCAATATTTGTTGGTTTATTTATTTCTCTGATCATATATAATTTATTAATTTGCTTTATTTATTTATACTTAATAGACAGCCTTTTGATTTAAAGCTGTAAATTCTTTAAAAAAAAATAAGACTGATGGACCTCTGTGACTGATGTTTACCTTTTATTAATGCATTAAATTTAAAACAGAATGCTAATTTACTTGACATTTAATATTTGCAAATTGCACTGCATTGCATTAAAATTTTTATTTAGCGTTCAAAGCCTAAAGCTTCTGTGTTCCTGTCACAGAAATGTAACCAATTCAAATCCCATTCAAAACAATTGTGATTGTGCCATGAAACAGTCCTTCCAATTCAATTATAGGCAGAAATTCATTAACAGCTATTTAAATTATATATTAATAAAATACAAAAATATCCATCAGCTCTTTACATGCCAGATCCAAACAATCACAAATGGTACTGTTTTCAAACACAACAATCAAAATATGTCAAATGCATTAAAGACATTAATCACTTATTATGGAATACATTACTTGTATTTTACTTGTAAATTAATATAAGAACTACTGAACTGAGCAAATATGTTCAGATTTGCACTCATAACAGTTGAACCATGCTTCAAAACTTACTGAAACATGTACACTACAAATTACAGCAAGTTTCTATGTGAACATAGAAAGATCCACTATATTTGTATTTGAAGTTTCTATTTAACATTGTAGCAGCATAATAGGCTTAAGACTCCTCTGACTAATGCTAACAGAAGCATCCCTCAATCACCACCTCAAAGCTACATAATAATGTGTGATAGTGTGGAGCATTTTGTTCTCTGAGCATTTACAAACCGTTTGAGCCAAGCACACTTCTGCTTTAATCTGTCTCACATCCTGCTTATTAAACTGAGAAAGCTGCTCTATTAGGTAATCACATCATCTGCAAACATGTTTATATTAGGTTTTAAGAGAGGATGTTGAAGAGAATGGCCTGAGAACTGGCTCATATGTTATTTACCATATCTGAAACTTAGCTGCATACTTGCACTGCATTGCATTAAAATTTCAATTTGCTTTCATAGCCTAAAGCTGCCAAGTTCATTTCACAGAAATGCATCTAATTTAAGTCCAATCCAAAACAATTCTAAATGTCCCCTGAAACAGTCCTTCTAATGCAATGATATAATTTTTTTTTTAATAATTATTATCAGCAATTAATTTGCTGTTAAATTATACACTAATTAATACAAATACATAGCACTAAATATATCTTTCAAAATCTAAATATATCTGAGAATTGGCCCATGCATTACTTAATATATTTTTTTAATTACTTTTAGTTATTTAGTTATTTTTTTGTCAATAATGCAATATAAATTGCAACTAATATAGACTCATAAATACAATAGCTAGTTTTTTTTCTTTTTCTTCCAAAAACACACAACAAAGAGCCTGAGCTACAACTGAATATATCTTCCACTGCAGATTTTAAGCCAGTGCATTCAGATGGCCTAGATCCAAACCATAAAATTTGTCAGTTCTAGTCTTGCAGCCATTCAGATAAAAATTCCTTCTTTTGTCACAAAAAAATGCCCAGAGGTCTTCTGTTTTGCGAGCTCATGTGCTGAATGTATTAAACAGATAATCTGCAGTTTAATAAAGACCTGACAGAAATGAGAAACAATTAACTTTACAAGTTCTGTATTTAATTCCACCAAGGTTCACACTGATATATTTTGGAGGACTGAAAGATGGACGGGTGGAGGACATTAACATGACTGCTTTTCTTTATTTAATTATGTTAATACAATTCCTGAGAATCTTGTTGAAATAAAGAACGGAAGAAAGAAAGAAAGAAAGAAAGAAAGAAAGAAAGAAAGCTTTTAAAAAGTCTTTACATAAAAGACTTTATACTTCAGGAAAATTCAATCAAATTGCATTGTCTTGAAATGGTAATTAGTCAGGATAGTCATTTCTCTTTGTTAAAAGTAATTATTTTTAATTATTATAAAAATTAATTTACAAAGAAGTGGACTCCTTATGAAAGTGTCAAATCATTTGGGTAACAGAACAAGCTGCAGGCTCCAAACATAATGAGCAGATGTGCAAACAGACAAATTTGCACATCTCATGGGATTCACTTACACAGTAAGCCATTTTCACACCTTAAATAGGTGTAATATGACTGGCAATTTCTGTATTTGTGCTGCAAGCCACGGTAAGCATTTATTAACTGGGTCACTCTATGAAACGGGTGCCTTTTCAAGCTTTACAAGGGAATTTTAAAGTAAATATGTAAACCATTTTGGTAACACTTTATTTTAAGAACCAATTCTCGCTATTAATTAGTTGCTTATAAGCATGCATATTACTAGCATATAAGCTGTTTATTAGTAATTATAAAGTACATATTAATACCTTATTCCGCATGACCGTATTTTAGATCCCTTAATCCACCCCGTACCTAAACTTAACAACTACCTTGCTAATAAGCACAAAATTAGGTTTGTTCAGGGAAAACTCTTGTTTTCTATTCCCCATTCTAAATTGTGTTAGCACGATTTTAAACATTCAAACAAACAATATGTTAAGAGTTAATAAATTAGGTTGTGACATTTAAAGCCATGTGACATTTAATTAATTTCATACATTGTGATATAATTATGCCTTCATAAAGATAACAAAGTTGACTATTTTAGTTTAATCTGACATTATAAGCCTTGTGTTTAAAGTATTTTTAAAATAACAATAAAAAGTATTTAAAAAGAGGAGGCTGTAACTGTTCACTTCTTGAAAGGAAGATACCGTAAACTTTTTTGTTACTTATATATACTTAAATATATATAATGGTAAGGTGGGTTAACGCTAGAGTTGTGTATTAATGACAAAAAATGATATCTCAATATTTTCTGGAATTGTATTAATAATTAAACAATATTTTGCTGAGTGGGTAAATGGTTTAAGACTGCCGTGGACAGCTGCCTCCCAAAGCTTCTGATATTCTTCATATTCTGTGCAGTGGTTAGTTTGCAAGAGTAACAGAAATTATTCAGTATTCAGTAACACAACACTGTCGTGTTTTGCTCATAGACTCAAAACAGTTCTGCTGTGGCTTTGTTTATTTTTGTGGATGAAAAACTGTTTAAAACAGGAAACTGTTGTTTAAAATGTAAGTCAATTAATATTAACTTCTTGTTTATTGGACTGTTTTATAAAATCAATATCACATTTGCAATTGAGCCGATATTTGGAGAAAAAACTGTACTCTTTGTGTGATATTAACTATATCAGATGATATAAATATAAAAGGCACATAAAAGTCATACAGAGTCATTTTTGCCACCTTTTCCCCCAATTTTGGGAGAATTTTAAAAGTATTTTAATAGACTAAATCACCCAGTAAAAGCGTGAACTCTAAATGTGCTTGTGCAGTAGTCTAACCTACATCACATAGTGTACGCATGCAGTCTCTGGCTGTGTTTTTGTTTGGTTTTTGCAATTGATCCTTGATGTCAAATAGCATATGGTTTAAACAACAATTACAATATTATCGTAGAGGATATATATCGCACATCTCTAGTTAACACACAAGCTGGTGGCAAAAGTCTATGGAGAGATAATAAAAGACAAATGCTACTGACAAAAAGGCCTCCACATAAAGAAAAAAGGAAACTATCTATGTTAAAAAACAGTACACTAAAAGTTGACATGAGTTATTCACTGTTAAAGTTATTTTTACACATATGCATAAAAGGCACTCTAATAGCACCTGCTTTGTAGAATGACAAAAAAAACAAACAAACAAAAAAAAACCTCCATGAGAAATTAGACTTTTTTTTTTAAATAAAGGCCAATTCTTTTGAGTTTTGAATGCACATAGCAGCAGATGTACATGTGCTGAAGTGGTTATTGTAAGTGGTTTTTGACAGACAATGCAATAAATGTTGTATGCACAAGAGAGCTGGATTTTTAAAAGGGCAGCATAATTTGAGTGAGAGAAGCATTATTGTAACAGACATTGCTTGGATAGTGGTGGGCTTTGGGGAGGGCATTGGAGAGAAGCAGTGATGCACCTGAATGGGTCAAGGCTTCTTTCTACATACTGGCTTTCTGGTATGCAGTACATCAGGGTGGACAGTTGTCAAAATGATTCACTGATGCAAACTGCCTTTATGGATACTCATTATTCAACTTTTTACTTTGTAAACTCTCTATGATCAATGAGGCCCTTATGGCAAATACAATGTGAGAATTGATATCTTGTGTCTGCATACACAAAACAATAAAAAAAATAAACATTTATACTTTGCTTTGCTGTAATCTGCTGAGAAAATATTTATGCTTCTTAGCTGATTTCCACATTGAAAGGTAATTCCAGGTCTATTACTGTACCACACAAAAATATTTCACGTGTCCCTCAGTTTGTAAAAACTAAGGAAAAACTGTCAGGTGTGTGTACAGAAGCACATTTTTAATAGAAGTCTATGAAGTCAGTGTCAAGGAGACATTAAAAATAACTCTTTCAACAATAAATACAATAAAAATAAAATGAGTTTCTGTACTCTGTTGAACACAAAATAAGATATTTTGAAGAATGCTGGTAACCAAACAGTTGATGGACCCCACTGACTTCAATGGGATGGGAAAAAACACTATGGCAGTCAATGGCTATTAGCAACTGAACTATTGCTTTAAAGCCTCCAGCACACTTGCGTCATAAGCTTTCATTGAATGTGCATTACTGTACATATGCTAATTTTTTGTTTTTTTATAAACTGAGGAACAAGCTAATATTATTTATTATATATTAATATAGCTTAAATTCAATTAAACTCATTAAAATCTGGACAGTGGCCTTCAAAGCTCCCTAAAAGTCATTCTTTCACCTGATGACGCAACATAAACAGGTTCCACCGAGGAACATACCCATGTGGTTCCAGTGTATTTATGGCTGCAGCAGCAGTTTTGCAAACCCTCCAATTTGCATATATTGAGTAACTTGCATTAAAAAGCACCAGTATTGCACTCACATTCTGACATTGTTGTCAAAAAAGCAGCGGTTGCGCAGAAGCCCCGCCCACAGCTGCACGCCAACGATCCCAAAGATGAAAAACACGAAGAAACAAAGCAGCAACACGTTTCCTAGCATCGGTAAAGTATCCAACAGCAACGTCACCAAGATTCGCATACCTACAAGACACAGATACATGATGTCATAAACACGCATTTAATAACACTTGCAATGAAGCATCAAAGCCATCGAGGTTCACTAGACACATTTACAGACGAGGCCGTGGTATTACATTCAACTTTGATAACTCTGATCTGATTATTCACATACCTCATGAACACATTTTTTCAGTGTCTGATGTGTATTCAGTTATTGAGCCAAGAAGTGAACACACACACACACACACACACACACACACACACACACACAAACTTGCAGGGCTTTGGCTAATGCTCGGTGGTTTGAGAATAATTGAATTGGAAACTTAACAGCCATGGGCTCTCACTCCTCACTGAGTCCAAAATCTATTATTGCTTTGCTAAACACACACACACACTCACACAAACTTATTTGGTATGTGTTGACAAAAAGAGTGAGCTATAAATGGTAAAAGTATCCGCACATGTCAAGAATTTACTGTCTCGCCGTACATTAAACAAAACAGACACTTGCAATGCTGGACTCCATCCATGACTGTAACATACACCAGCACCTCTCTGAAGACGTGTGTGTGTGTATGAGTGTATGAGTGTTTGTGTATTTTTTGTGGTCCATTAAACTATGAGATGTTGGACTGTGGGCACTTAGCTGCAACAATCAAAAAGTTAATACATCATGGGAGTCTTGTCTTTTCTGTGTGTGTGTGAATCTATAAATACAGTACTATTAAAACACTATTAAAAGTGTCACTAAGAGAGAAACAAGAAAAATACACAGATGCAAACATATAGAGGGAAAACAGTACTCACTGGGAACTCTGTTGATGGCTCGTAATGGTCTGAGAACCCTCACGGTTCTGATGGCTGAGAAACTAACGTTATGACCATCTAAAGAATACTCCAACATCCTATAACATCAGCAACACAAATTCACTTCAATGAACTTGTAACGCAACACAATACAACAATACATATAATAAAGAATAATAAAGTAATATATATTTTTCAACCATTTGATGATGACATTCAGTATAATATAATTATTATATTAATATATAATAATTATAATATATAAAATAAATCCTACTCATATTATATAGTATTTTTTTTCAACCATTCAACGACATTCCATTTATTAATTAAAAACAGGTATATACAGGAAGATAATTAATATTATGATATTTAAATTAAGATTATAACATCAGTTTTATTTATATGTTACATAATAATAATAATAATAATAATAATAAGCATTTCTTCTTATTCTTCTTTTGTGTGTGGAAACTGTGATAATTTTTTTCAGGATTCTTTGATGAACAGAACGTTTGAAAGCATGTAACAAAACACTGGACAGTTTAAAATGTTTCACAGATGAATCACAAAATTCAAACATCATGTTTCCTACATAGAGACTGAGTTGAGCTGTCAATCGATTAAAAAATTATCGAATTAATCACACATTTTTTCCTGAAATGAATTACGATTAAACATTAAAGTTTTTAAATATACTTTTATATTGTATTAATTTCACATTCCATCTTCAAATAAATGTAGAAACAGCATAAAGACAGTATATTTTTAATATTTATTTAGTGGCATCTTTTTTATGTCTGAAGGCGATTATCACTGATACCAATATTACTGATGTCTCTATGAAAATAGTTTTTTTTCTGTTTTTTATTAATAATTTTTTATAGCTGTTTATAATTATTGTAGGTTTAATTGGGTGTTATTGATTTTTATATTTTTTAGAATTTATTAGATTTTAAGTTTTTATTTAAGTAAACTTAAAACAATATTCACATAAACACATTATAATAAATGTCATATTTAGCTACATATTTAGCTATTTCGATTCGCTACAGAAGGCACCCCCCGGACCCGTGTGAGACACTTTTTTTCATGGATGGGCGCTTCTTATTTAACTTTTTGTGGACTGACGCATGCAACACCCGCTGAGTGCCATGAAACAGCTTGAAAGATCAAAGACAATTTTTAATACAACTCGGACTGGATTGGTCTGAAAGAAGAAAGTCATATACACCTAGGATGACTTGAGGGTGAGTAATTTATGGGCTAATTTTTATTTTGGGTGAACATACCCTTTAAGGTCTGCCGCTGCTGAACATGACGCGGATCCTACATGCATCCTATTTTCATACAAGTTTTTTGTTATAGTGTTGTCCTTATATTTTTTAGGTCTTTGATGATTTTTTTATGAGTTGAATTGTGTGTTTTTTTTGTGTTTGTTTGTGTTTGGTTACAGTTTTGAAAACCACTGCACAGTTTTAAGGCAGCATTAATCACAACTTCATGACTTAACCGACGACATAACTATGACATTGCATGCTCGTAGTTTCATTTGCGCTTTAATTTGATATAGTGCTTTAATATAATACATGCTGTATTATATTAAAGCACTATATCATATTAAAGCGCAAACTGTGAAGTTGAAGTTGAGATTAATGCTGCCTTAAAATTGTGCAGTGGTTTTCAAAACTGTCCTGGAACATGAGTGCACCGCCATATTTGTCCGTGCATTTGAAGAGCATGTGCTATGAGTATAACGGCTAAAAGAACAGGAAAATTGTTTTTTACTGACATATGGCCTGACAACATCTCATCTGATCGCAGTTCACTGTTGTTCTACTGAAGCTCCCTCTTCACCTGCACATTTTATGCACTCATTTGACTAGTGCCTGGCGCTGAGGTGAAGTTGGAGTGTGTATTTGAAAAGTCTTCCATTTGATGTGGTCGTAAATACATTCTGTGTCTAAATAAATGCAATTCTTGTCAAGAAAAAAGAGACAGAAACAGCAGTTGTGAGTGGGGTGGGCAAGCCTAGCCCCGCCCCTGCATTAACTGCATTAAATATTTTAAGTGTCTATTTACACTAAGTGCAAATAGCCGCCTTGTTGGCAGAGACTATTTACACTAACTCCGCCCACTAACGTGTGATTGGTAAAGTCAAGACTGAAAAAAGACACTCGTTAAACATCAGTTTCAGTGGCGTAGATGATAGGGCATGTGCTTTTTGATGTGATTGACCCGAGTTCGAGTCTTTTTTTTTTTTTTTTTTAAATCTCATATCGCAACGGAAAGGCATTTATTTTCAATAAAAAATTTCAATCGGGTAGGGTTCGGGTAGGTGTAGGGAGCGCTTTATTGTCCCAATAAGGTGGCATCCATTTAATAATTTGAATTAAAATGATAATTTACACTCAATACTTTATTATTGTGTATTGTTTTATAATGTACTACAATACTGAGGTGAAGATAATTGCAACTATTTGCAATAAGTAGTATAAATAGCAGAAAATCTTGCTATTTTAACATAGCAAATAGATAGTAAATAGAATCTATAGCTATTTGCACTTAGTGGAAATACTGTAGCATATCGTTAAAAATACTGCTAGTGTAAATAGCATCTATCACTAAGAAAATATGCTACTTGAACTTATTAGCTATCTATTTATCGCTATTTGCACTTAGTGTAAATAGCATCTACATTTAATCATTTAGCAGACATTTGATGATCCCTAAATGACACAACACAAAAGCATGGGAAAATTTATTGTTACTATATTGATTCAGATTTATATGTTCACCCCGCTAAAATGGTGATGCATAGGCCAACATGAATGTCTTTGCTATTTATACTGTTAGCATTGTTTTTGTCCTGTTATAGGCATACTTTTCACCTGACTGACCAGCATTATAGCATGAAGGAAGACTAACTGATTAAAGTAGCAAAGAAGCCTGAAGCATCCCAAAATGGTTCAGGAATGTGTTACCTTTGTCCGAATTAATGACCAACTTGTTACTTCCTCACTCACACAAGAGCACATTACTGTTTTAATGATTTTTAATGACTCATCAGGCACATTAGATTGAGCTGATTTTTCGACAAAGAGGAAAACTACAAAACACTGTGTCAATGACAGCACAAGTGACAAGAGAGACAAGATACAGACAGACACAGAGACGCTTGCTTGGTAGTAATTGTCATTCATGAGCTTAGCTGTGACACATGGACTTGACATTAAAACTTGACCTGACATTAAAACTGGATTTGACATTAAACAAACACACACATGCACACACATACACATACACAAACATTGTAATGGTTAAGAGTTTAATGGCTCATCAAATTCTAGGAATCGCACACTAATAGTTGACGTTTTAGATTTTCAGAGCATGGTACTCTCAGCTTTGTGATTTGTCACTCACCCAGCCATGACAATAAAGAGGTCAAGGCGGTTCCAGGTGTCACCAAGGTAACATTTCGGACCAAATATACCCAAGGCCACCATTTTAACCACCATCTCCACAGCAAAGAATGCAAAGATGAAGTCATCAAAGGCCTGTGGAGAGAAGAACCAAAGACTGTTCATGAATACATTACACTAAAAAGTGAAACAGCAGTGTCCTTTCATTTAAAGTGCATTTTTAATCCTGTTTCGTTTAGTTTGCCTAAAAGCAACACTTCCTATTTAAATGTTTTTTTGTTGTTGTTTTATCCAATGTGAAAATTATACATTCATATTACAAATTAAGTTTAAAAAAAAAAAAAAAAAAAAAAAAAATTATAGTGACCTACATTAAGTGACATTTTTATATTAGTCTATTGGAAATCTGTATTGTTAGTTTACAACAGAATGTATTAACAGAATAATATTAATCATATTTTAAAAAGACATCATAATCAGGGGCGTCGGACTGGGGGTAAAAACAGTACTGATTACCCGGGCCCCAAAGGAAGAGAGGGCCCTTGAAAATCTGGAATTTAAAAGACATCAGGATAATGCATAGGGCCCGGGATCTTGTGCAACGCCCCTGATCATAATAAACACTTGTAAACTAGAAACATTGTCTAACAAAATATGTTTAGTTTTATCTTAAGTGAAAGGTCTACTTTCATATTATGGTTAATTTAGTTTGTGTAACTATTTTTTTTTTAACAGCAAATGTCTGAAAATGCTTCAGTGGATGCAGAAAATATTTGGAGACGTTTGGACACCTAAAAATGTATTAACTTCATAAAATATGCAAGTAGCATAGATACATTATCTAAGTTAACTTTTATAAACCATTTTTTATCATTTGCTTTCAACTAACTATTTTCCTGTTTGACTTTCCTGTTTGATCAGTATTGTATACAAGCGCTATACAAATAAAGGTGACTTGACTTGACTTGACTAATTGATCCCAAGGTGCTATTAAAGGATGTTTGAAGTCGGTTCCCGTCAAGTTCCCACAGGTGTCCTAGCAGAGCAACTGCAGGTTTCGTCTCCTAATGGATCTCATTTAAAGCAGCGCTTGTGTAGAAAATTCTTTGCCTTCAACAATAAATTTCAAGACAATCTCTGTCGGACTTCAAAATGCCTGTTGTGAGCAACGTTCCCTTTATTATGCAGAATCAACAGGTTATTTGCAAGTTGTTACGGGAGATTAGAGATGCATAATTTCTGTGAGTCTGTGGCTGATGCTTCATGGATGTCTTTGTGGGTTTCTGTCAAAACTGATAGTTGACTGTTTTTGTGATTTGCATAAATGGTTTCCCGCTGCTCTGTACCGCAGCATTTCTTGATAGGACGTTTTGTACAATAAATTGTTCTAGTTATTTAGACTATTTATTTGTTGAATATATGCCAATTACCCTATTGAACCTGATGTGCCCTTATAGGTGTAGAATATGCTGGGGATTTTAATAAAATGTAACTTTTAATAAAATGTAATAATAAAATGTAAACTCATCCCCGATTTAAATTCAAAGAGACAAGATCTATGCATCTATATGCATAAGGTCTATGCATGACCTGTCATATTATTCAAATCCAAAATGAGGCGATGTGAAAATTAAAGTGTGAAAACTAAACACTCTCATGCAGTGTATGTTTCATTCATACTCGAAGCCGGAGAGCAGATGCAGTGCTAACTGACATATAATTTCTTACAGTACAGAAATGATTAAAATATATTTTATGCCTTATTCTGTGATAAAAATGGAAAAAAGTGTTTGTGGCAAACCAATCATAAAATTGTAATTAGGAAAAAAAAATTTTTTTATGGGGGGGGGCAATATTATAGAATAAAAATTATTGTTTATTGACCAGCTGTGTATTTGATTTCTTGGTTAATTGGAAGCAAGAGATAATAATAATAATAATAATAATAATAATAATAAATAATAATAATAAATGAAAACATCAATAAAACCTATCATTTAGACCAAAAATAAAAAGGTATTACATTTGACATTTCTGTACCCTCACTTCTGAAATGATGGCTATGCCCCTGTGCGTTCTTACTGTACAAGGCTTCTGTAGAACTGATTTATATTAGTAGTCAATCCACCGACCACTTTGTATTTATGTTGAACAATATACCATAGAGCACTGCAGGGATGACCTATTTTGTAGGCCAAAACCCAGAAACAAGTTAGCATGCATTTTAGCTCTTCTGGTTCCCTCCTCCTGAAGTCAGTGTTTTTGTTTTTTTTTTTTGGTTAAATGCTTAAAATCAGGTCTGGGTACACAAGCTCAGGAATTTTTTTTTTTTTGTACATTTGATTCTATGACATAAAACACATCTGTGATAGCCCCTCAAGATTTTTTAAAAAAGCTTTTACTTTCTTGAAAAAGGCACAAACTAACAAGTAGCTAAATGGGACTACAGTGGCTGTCTGTCGGGGACATTAAACATTACAACGAACAGCTAAACTCTTCAACTCACTAGACTGCTTTTACAGCATCGTGTTTATAATCATGCTCTTGCAAACAATTCCAACTCAAACTTTCAGAAATTTTTTAAAATGTTTTAAATAAAGACTTAAAGAGTTAAGTTTTGTTAAAAGCTTAATATTGAAGTCATGTGTCCTTGGTGTATTTATAGACTACATTTAACTTTTTATTTCTGATTATTGTGCTTCAAAATTTATGAAAGTTGTGTTCATTTGTGAAGATTATAAGGATGAACAAAACATAAAAGAATCGTAAACTGTTGTTGGTCACAAAGCTTATTTCTACAATAATCCAAAAGCCAATGGAAAAACCCTACTGGATTTTTGACGAGGGAACCAGGGTTATATGGAAGCTTGTTTCCATACGGGAAAAGAAAGAGAAGTTTTTTTTATTATTATTATTATTTTATATAATTACAAGATATAAACTCAGAATTGCAAAATATAAACTCAGAACTGTGAGATAAAAGTACAAAAATACATCATCACTGCAGCATTCTACTGTTTTTTTTTTTTTTTTTTTGCTTGAAATGTGCATTTCTGCTATAATTATGCAAATATCACTTAATTTTCATATTTAGTTTTTATTTTGTTAATCCAATAGAATATTTTAAATGTGGTTTAAATGTCTAATTCTTCAGGCCACTGTTTGCATTTGTACTTTTATGCTTTTGTCTTTAAATGTTTTTTTTTCCCCAACCAAGTCAATCAAGGTAAACTCAAGGAATCACAGAGATTAAAGACTTTAGTTAATCAATCCACGTGTGTTATGTAAGTGTGTGTTACCTGCAGGATGCTGCACCTGTCAGTGTTGCACTCCAGGTCTTGGCAGGGCTGGAACATGCCGAGCGTAACGCAGTTCAGCAGAATCACCAGCATGCTGACACGCTCAAACCACGTAGAGCTCTAGTTAAGGTAAATACAACTCACAACAAAATCAAGAGTTCAAACATTCCTTTTATATTCAGCAGTCATTTGTTTTTAGTGTTTTAGTTCAACTTTCTAAAATAAGCAGTAAAAATAATAGAATATTATTTTTTTTTAGTATATTACCAACCATGAAGAAAAAGGAAAGGGTCTTTAAACAAAATCTGTTTATGTACTGTAAATATAACACTTTCATTTACTCTTGATTTTGGGGTCTTTCTTGAGTAAAAAAAAAAAATTGAGTGTTTTAATACAGTTTAGCCTTTCAAAGCAAAACATACATTATTGTTCAAAAGTTTGGTGCCAGTAAGATTTTTTAGTTTTAAAGTAGAGTAGAGAAAGGCACAAATACATTACATAATTATATTAAGTTCATGCTTGCATAACTTGCATCAATACACTTATACTGTACTTTATTATGTTTGGAGAAATGCTGACATATTTTCCCATGAACAGCTAATAGAATAGAGTAGAGTAGAGTAGAGTAGAATAGAATAGAATAGAATAACATAGCATAGCATAGCATAGCATAATATAGCATAATATAGCATAACAAAATAGAATAGAATAGAATAGAATAGAATAGAATAGAATAGAATAGAATAGAATACCTCTTTAACACAGAGCTAAAAAATCAGGCGGTGAATTGGATGAATCTGAGAATAAATAATGTAAGACGTGTAGATTCATAATTGATTTTGTTCTCAGGAAGCTGAAATAATAGAATTTGGATAACATAAAAACCCACCATAATGCCGGTTTTAATAAAACGTCTTTTTAAATATGCTCAATACCTGTTTATGACCATGAACCATACAACTTAATAAAATGCAATAAAGCCATTTTGTTTTCATATGGGTCGAATTAAAAACTGCAATTACATTTTCACATTACAGTGCACTGATCTATACACATACCTGCCACTGTAAAGGCAAACTCAACCCCACAGGCACTACAATCAGACCAACCACTTCACCTCATTACAGTTTTTCTCAGTCGCTTTGGTACATTTCCCGAATCATCCTTGACATTTGCAAAACAGTAAGTGCATTTCTCAAAACAACTCGTACAAATAGCAAAACACCATGGATTACCTGCAAAAGCCAGTCTCTTACTCAAAATCCTTAGTTCATCTCTCAAAAAATAAATATCTGTGTCAATGAACATGTCAGTGCCATCAGAATGACAAGTCCTTGTGTCACTGTGTACGGATAAGACAGTCAAATTGCTTAGTCATGTTGTCAATATAACAGTGTACTCTGGAGGGATGTTCTGATGTAAACTATGGCAACATTTTGGATGACAGTTACTGTATTGAACATTATGCTATATGCTCATGTATGCCATATATCCATTTCAAAAGTACAAAAATTTACACATTACTGTATGTGGGATATTGATTGAAAGAGACTGGATAGAATTCCTAGTTACACTTTTACTAGTGGTCTGACCAAAAAAAAAAATAAAAAAAAAAAAATACCTTTACAATGTCATTGTGATATAGAGAAGGAAAAAAGAAATATGGGCACAAAGATGAAAATAAAAAGATAAGTCCACTGTGTAACTCTTGTGTCTGTCTATACAGTGTATGCTTTCCAACTGAAGAGTCATGACATGAACCTTGAGCTATTTCAGAGAAAATGTTTTATCATTGGCTTATCTACATTCTCTTCATTAGTCAAGATTCACTTGCACAATTCATGCCAAATTTACAAAAAGTCTAATAATAATGTGTAAAAAAAAAAAAAATGTGCTTGGCAGTTTTATGACAACTAGATGAACCTTTTTGCATTCAGTGACTTATACGATGAACTAACGACTAGATGTTTTGAGGGGTAAGACTATTGCACAGAAAACTATATAATACATTTTGAGTAACATGACATTAGCAACTGATAATGTAGGAAACTGCAGATAAATGTGCATAATCAACTGCATGAATGTACAAAAGCAATCGCAACTTGTTCAAAAGAATGAGAAACTGGTTTTATGATGTGTATAAATGACTAGATGATGTGGAGGTTGTACAAGTAGTTTTGAGAATTTCATTTCTGATTTGAGAAATGCACCAAAGTGACTGAGAAAAACTGTAATTATAGACCTGCCACAGCACACACCATCTCAATCACAACGGTAAATCCTGCAATTATCCTCATTCACATAAGGATACACCACACCTCATTTACAACTTGATCAGGATGTAAAAAGCTTCTTGAAAACTGTTAAGACTATTATTATCTGAGTCTCAGAGCAGCATTAACAGATGAGAGGGATGTGATCAGGCCCCTGCTGTTTCCTCAGGTCTCTGTCTTAGAAAAACCCTTCTGGAATTCCAGCAGACTTCCTTCTCGCTATAAACTGGGACAGCATTCCCCTTATCAAACATTTATCCAGAGCACAAACTAATGCATATAGACAACTCCAGCTCTCGTCTCTCAGCCTCAAGATTGTTGTGGTCACATTCATGCCACTTCAGCTGAGGATAATGATGATGGTGACAGAGAACAGAAACAGGATGAATAAGGTGATAGAAATCTTTAAAAATAATTTGCACATGCTCAAACCAGTGTTTGCGAGTAACTTATTGAAAAATAAAGATGTGCTTTCTTCTTTGGGACACAAAATGTGTCTGAAATTAACAAGGTCTTGGGGCAAAAATTCCACCAAATTCCACCTAATGAATGCAATGGGCAATCAAAGGCGATGTGATTAGTCATCACTAAAACACACTAAAAGAGTTTGGTCCAGTGCGAGTTCTCACTAACTGAATTCTGCACTCTCATGACTTCTATCAAACAACAAAGTGCAGATGCATGTATTGTAAGAGATTAATTTCACAGTGTAGACAGCTTCATTGATTACAATGTTTTTTAGAGTGTTTAAACTTGCATTAGATTGAATATGATTTGGAATATGTAAATATTCTTTGCCTGCTTTTTGTGTATTATTTATTTGCTGTTTTATGACTGTGGAAATGTAATCATACACATTTATTTGTTTATTTTATATATATTTGTGTCTGTAGATTTCAATCACAATACATATTTTTTAATTCTCCAAATGAGTTTTTCTCCTGCACTAAGCCAGAAATCTCCACTTCAGTAGCACACACTCCAAACTTTCTGAAGGTTTTTACAGAAGGGTTTGTTCATTCATCTGATTAATGTAATGTCTATTTGTAAAGATATGGTGATGTGATATAAATAAATATTTTCTGACTTATGTAGTGTTAAAAAGAGATATCCAAAAAAACAAAAAAACAAAACAAAACAAAAAAACTTAAATACGTCAATAAAATGAAACAAGAATTTTGGAACTAACTTATCCAATGTTGAGATTTCTGTTCTCGAAATTTGTGCATATGTAATTAGATAAAGCCTTATTTGCACATTTCAGAAAATGTGTAATACAAAGCAATTGTCTTAAGGTACTGTGATTAATCAACTGGGGAATGTACAGTTGATATCTAGTGCTTAACATTTTGACCCTACAGATGATTCACTTGTAGCGTCTTGACTTAAATAGTACAGACACGCATAAACACAGAGATATGCTTTAGTCCAGAGCCTCAAAATTCCAAATGAAAGCCTGGAGTACTCTGTCATAATGCATTTAAAAATTAGCAACTCACTATCGCATCAAATTAGTGGAATTCAAAGTCATGTACTCCTAGACCTCTTCATAGAATAGTACAGAAGGCATCAGTGTGTAATAGTTGAAAACACAGATATGAGATTTTTTTTTGAGATCTCCAGGGCCTAATGTGCTGGAAACACAATGATTTGGTTCCGGGCAATATAGTCATAACCCCATTCCTCCAGGAATGCTACAGCACAAACTGAAAAACTTATTTCATAGTGCTTAGAATTTTTCATACAATTTTGTCACGTAACTGTTTTCAACATTGATAATAATAAATGTTTCTTGAGCAGCAAATCAGCATATAAGAATGTTTTCTGAAGGATCATGTGACGCTGAAGACTTAAGTAATGATGCTGAAATTTTTGCTTTGCCATCACAGGAATAAATTACATTTTAAAATATATTCATATACAAAATACTTATTTGAAATTTTAATAAAATGTTACAAAATTAAAGTTTTTACTTTTTTACTTTTTATTTTTGGATCAAATAAATACAGTCTTGGTGAGCATAAGTGACTTCTTTTTGAAAACATTAAAAACACTTACCGACCCCCAAATTTTTAAATGCAGTGTATATGAATCCAGTTAAATGGTCAAACAGATGTGATATTCATCATTATTTATTGACACTTCTAAGACTAGGACTGTGCATGTGCAGACAGTGTGTAATCGCTGCATGTGGGTTGATCATGTTTGCGTAAAGCACGTGCAAAGGGATTATTTTTAGCTTCTTGAATTGTTTCTGAATCCAAACATAAACAAAACGTACGTACTGTGTACACACACCGCGTATGCTCATTATCCTGATTACACCAACAATCCATTATACACAACTGTTTCTGTGGTTGCTTAGTAACAGTTTGGTGGCTTTTGATGTGAAGTGAAGAAAAAGACAGCAGAAAAAAGCAAGGGCTCAGTGGGTTTCAGTATTATATATACTGTATATAATAGGGGAATATATATATATATATATATATATATATATATATAAATATATATATATATATATATGGAAAAGCAAGAAATCATAAATATTAAGATTGACAGATTAGAAAGATAGATAGACGGACAGAGAGTGATAGATAGATAGACAGACAGACAGACAGCAAGATAGATAGATAGATAGATAGATAGACAGACATACAGACAGACAGCAAGATAGATAGATAGATAGACAGCAAGATAGATAGATAGATAGATAGATAGATAGACAGACAGACAGACAGACAGACAGACAGACAGACAGACGAATGGACGGACGGACGGCTAGACAGATAGTAAAGTTGACTTACTGACAAATCATAACAAAATTGATTATGCCGTATAGCTGTTTAGTTATAAATTATCTGGTTAGCTGTTATGAATCTGCTTACTGTATCCATTATCAATCATATGAACGATATTTTAATTGTTTTTATAGTATGATCATGCAGAATTGACATGATTTGTGGTTACCGAAGCAGTATAATACAATTTACAGGGCCATTACCTGTGGTGTGATGCATCATGTACACGTTCATATTTTGCACGCAGGGATCTTACTCAGTGTGTTTATAAGTAGAATTAAAGCCTTTCCTGGGGACATAAATATCATTTTAAGTGTTAGATCTTTATAAGTGTGTGGAATTAGTTGCTGTTTATAAGACAGGCGAGCAGAAGGCCAGTGGATAGAGAGGGGACAGACACAAAGGAGAGAAAGAGAAAGAGATAGAGAGGAAAAGACAGATAAAGTGACTGAGATCAAGAGTCAGACAAAACTGAGACTGAAAAAAAAAAAGAGACCAATTATGGTAGCTTCCGATTTTCGTGTTACCATGGGAACCTCCCTCTGGAACTTCCTGGGAAAGAGCAGTTTCACTCCCCTAGGACACACGGACACACACACGCTTATGAATTGTAATAAAGCAACATGAACCTCTGAACTGCGCCTGTCATGTTCAGCTCCTAAGAAGGTTTTAGGAGAAAAAGATCAAACACAAATGCATCTAAGTGAAATTCTGCTGGGAATGACATGGCGAACAAGATTAATTACTTGACTTGAATAATTAAAACAACTAAAGAGAATTAGTCAAATTGATAAGATTTTCTCTTTTAAATGTCAAATATTCATTATTGGGATTTCCAGCAATTTAATGTATTTTTTTTTTTTTTTTTTTGTGACACATTTCATCAGGAGAGGAGAATCGTTAAGCGCTTGTACACAGTAAACTCCTGGTCAAGTATGTGCAGTATTTTTGAAGTATGTTTCTACTGGGCTACAGTCATTATATTACCAACATGCGTTATTTCTTTTTTTCAGTTTGAAAGTGTGGAATTGCATGTGATGTCCTCACTGAAGTAACCTGCTGTTGCCTCATAGCTACAGAGCGTGAAAGAAAACGTGTGGACCACCCTCATTATGTATGAATTAATGCAATAGTGCCTTCCCTTTTACAGACCTGGTGTACTCTGTTGAATTATGTTGAACTAGACTGACCTTGTCCAGTTAGGAAAAGTTTAGGTTTATTATGATTTGAAAGGTTGGAAATCGAGAGCCTTTTTATTGTGTGATCATGCAGTGCAGTATGATTCCCAGACTAATGATTCTTATGACTCATTTGTGCAATCCTGTAACCAAAAAGACCAATAAACTAAACTATAGTGCTTGCAAGGCAAGCAGCACTGTATTAATATTCCTAAAAACTTTCTGGTTAGGAGAAAGTCTTTTACTGAAATAAAGTATTAAAAAAATATATTATTTCAGCTTGTTGCCAAGGTTACATTTTAAAATGATATACTAAAATAAATAAAACTAAAACTGAAACAAATATTAATAAAAATCACACACACACACACACACACACACACACACACACACACACACACACACACACACATATATATATATATATATAAATAACAAAAACTACTTGAAATGACAAAAACACACAACACAATTACCAAAACTTTAAGCTAAAATGAAAATGAAAATGGAAAATATGAAAATAAAATCTGATTAAAAATATTAATAAAAATATAATTGTATCTCAATGATACTAAAATAACAGTGTCTACGTCAATTAGCTTTGAAGCACATATTTCATGACAGCACTGTACTTTTTAAAGACCCACTAGTGAAAGTTTTTAACTTGGTTTATTTTTCTATCTGGTACTTTATTATGCTTAAAGACAAACCATGTACAATTTAATCAGTCAACACCATTTCTGCACATTTTCTCCTTAAAACGGCAGTGTACCAAAGACAGTCTTGGGTTGAAACAGCCTCTGTTTCCTACTACCACAAACTTGTAACCAATCCAGTCAGCTAATGGGATGAGGCTTTTCATATCGTTAAATGTCTGTGAACGGGAACATTATTTGTGTAACATGCGCCCCAGAGACAGATCTCCTGTGAAGACCTCATCAACTCGACGACCATCGGCACAAGACCACGGGACGAGACTAGTCCTTTGCACAATCTGATCTGTGCTGCAGCCTGGAATGAAACCACGCCATGCTGGTTTCGTCTGGCCAAAGAGAACTAAACCTGGTTTCTCCCAAGGTTTTGCAGGGGGTCTTTAACTGTTAAGGATGATGCATGATAAACCATAAAAACTACTGATGTTTTAATATGCGACCAGGTAATCGTATCGCAGAAAATTGAGTCACTCGAGTCCCAATGTTTAGAAATTTTGATTCACAACATAGGGATTTGAATGAAACCTTCCTGTTTCAATAGGAAATTTGTAAACACAGGAAAGAAACCTGCACTTTTCAAACCATTTCATGATGCTTTTAATAAATATATCCATTTAATTTAAATGAATATATGAATATATATATATATATATATATATATATATATATATTATATATATATATATATTATATATATATATATATATTAGGGCTGTCAAATGATTAATCACGATTTATCACATCCAAAATAAAAGTTTTGTTTACATAATATATGTGTGTATACTGTGTATATTTATTATGTATATATAAATACACACACATGCATGTATATATTTAAGAAGAATATGTTATGTTTATATATTAAATATATTTATATATAATATATAAAATATAAGAATATAAATATATAAATGTATATACATGTAAATATTTTCTAAATATATAATTTATGTGTGTGTATTTATATATACATAATAAATATACCCTGTACCACATACATATATTATGTAAACAAAACTTTTATTTTGGATGTGATTAATCATGATTAATCATTTGACAGCCCTAATATATATATATATATATATATATTTTATTATATATATAAAATTCGATATTATAAACATTATACTTTAGATCTTTAACAAAATAAAGTAAATAAATAATTGTATTTAAATAATTAAAATAATAAGATTTAATAATAAGGATAATAACCTTTATTTTTGAATATTAAAAAATATATATTTTTATGGTAAATAATTTAAGTATGTATGTGTATAAGACAATGTGTATGTGTGTGTATTTATTTCTATTAGTTTGAATGTGTACGAATGTATATTGCATGTATACAGGTCCTTCTCAAAAAATTAGCATATTGTGATAAAAGTTCATTATTTTCCATAATGTAACGATAAAAATGAAACTTTCATATATTTTAGATTCATTGCACACCAACTGAAATATTTCAGGTCTTTTATTGTTTTAATACTGATGATTTTGGCATACAGCTCATGAAAACCCAAAATTCCTATCTCAAAAAAAATTAGCATATTTCATCCGACCAATAAAAAGAAAAAAGTGTTTTAATACAAAAAAAAGTCAACCTTCAAATAATTATGTTCAGTTATGCACTCAATACTTGGTCGGGAATCCTTTTGCAGAAAAGACTGCTTCAGTGTGGCGTGGCATGGAGGCAATCAGCCTGTGGCACTGCTGAGGTGTTATGGAGGCCCAGGATGCTTCGATAGCGGCCTTAAGCTCATCCAGAGTGTTGGGTCTTGCGTCTCTCAACTTTCTCTTCACCATATCCCACAGATTCTCTATGGGGTTCAGGTCAGGAGAGTTGGCAGGCCAATTGAGCACAGTAATACCATGGTCAGTAAACCATTTACCAGTGGTTTTGGCAATGTGAGCAGGTGCCAGGTCGTGCTGAAAAACGAAATCTTCATCTCCATAAAGCTTTTCAGCAGATGGAAGCATGAAGTGCTCCAAAAATCTCCTGATAGCTAGCTGCATTGACCCTGCCCTTGATAAAACACAGTGGACCAACACCAGCAGCTGACATGGCACCCCAGACCATCACTGACTGTGGGTACTTGACACTGGACTTCAGGCATTTTGGCATTTCCTTCTCCCCAGTCTTCCTCCAGACTCTGGCACCTTGATTTCCGAATGACATGCAAAATTTGCTTTCATCCGAAAAAAGTACTTTGGGACTACTGAGCAACAGTCCAGTGCTGCTTCTCTGTAGCCCAGGTCAGGCGCTTCTGCTGCTGTTTCTGGTTCAAAAGCACACGCCTGTGCACGGTGGCTCTGGATGTTTTCTACTCCAGACTCAGTCCACTGCTTCCGCAGGTTCCCCCAGGTCTGGAATCGGTCCTTCTCCACAATCTTCCTCAGGGTCCGGTCACCTCTTCTCGTTGTGCAGCGTTTTTTTTTGCCACACTTTTTTCCTTCCCACAGACTTCCCACTGAGGTGCCTTGATACAGCACTCTGGGAACAGCCTATTCGTTCAGAAATTTCTTTCTGTGTCTTACCCTCTCGCTTGAGGGTGTCAATGATGGCCTTCTGCACAGCAGTCAGGTCGGCAGTCTTACCCATGATTGCGGTTTTGAGTAATGAACCAGGCTGGGAGTTTTTAAAAGCCTCAGGAATCTTTTGCAGGTGTTTAGAGTTAATTAGTTGATTCAGATGATTAGGTTAATAGCTCGTTTAGAGAACCTTTTCATGATATGCTAATTTTTTGAGATAGGAATTTTGGGTTTTCATGAGCTGTATGCCAAAAATCATCAGTATTAAAACAATAAAAGACCTGAAATATTTCAGTTGGTGTGCAATGAATCTAAAATATATGAAAGTTTAATTTTTATCATTACATTATGGAAAATAATGAACTTTTATCACAATATGCTAATTTTTTGAGAAGAACCTGTATACATACTGAATGTATGAATGTATTGGATGTACACACACACGCACATATATATATTATATATATATATATATATATATATATATATATATATATACAGGTGCTGGTCATATAATTAGAATATTATCAAAAAGTTGATTTATTTCACTAATTCCATTCAAAAAGTGAAAACTTGTATATTATATTTATTCATTACACACAGACTGATATATTTCAAATGTTTATTTCTTTTCATTTTGATGTTTATAACTGACAACTAAGGAAAATCTATATATATATATATATATATTTAACTACCCATAAATACAGCAAAATCTAGGGATGCACCTATACCACTTTTTCAAAAACTAGTCCGATACCAATATTTTTATTTTTGCTACTTGCCGATACAATACCTGTGTTTTCATAGCAATTGTAATTTAAAAAATATATTGGGTACAGAAACCAAAAGAATATGAATCATGTTAGCTGGCTTCATTAAGCAAATAGATTTCCTTCTGTTATTTTCACACTTAATTATGCCCAAGCAAGCAAAACATGCACAGCATGCACACATTTGTATTGGTGCAGAATGAGAGAGACACATATAGCCTAGCGTATTTCATACAGGCTGCTAGTTTCACTTTCACTTTAAATAAAGTCGTATAGGCTTGACGTTTAAACTAAATGTTGTTTGTAGTGAATGTCCCTATATTTTTTGTGTGTTTTATACTTACAATTTAGTTTTAATCCAGTTGATCCATGTGCTAAGTGAGCGAACAGCAATCAATATCTTGCAACAAACTCTCTCTCCTTACCATCAGGTAACTTTAATAACTTGTGCATTGCTTTAATTGCTTTTGACATTTCCAACCAAACTACAAACTTTCCAGTGATGTCTGATAAAGGGACATTCCCTTGACAATCTCGCACATCTGTGCTGTCGCACACTCAATCCACTCAGCATGCTTTGCTTATCAGCTCATGCACATCAGCCATACAGGCATGAATACTGAATGTTTAACATTATATTAATTACATACATGTACTTCATAGACATCCTTAATCTTTAAAAAGTCCATTCTACTCTCTGTTGTTCTCTGTTCTCTGTTGTCGGTATTTCTTTGCACTGTTCATGCTGTTTGGTATTGGAGCATTTTAATGAGTATGAGAATGAGTACAGGAGCACCATATCGGGGCCGATACAGATAATTTTACCAGTATCGGTATCAGTGCATCCAAAAACACATTGTCACATTGTGCTTTAAATCTCTTCCACCACTAACAGAACACATTATGTGTGATGAGTGTTCTGCATTCATTTTTACACAACCAAAGTTTAAAACCTAAACCTGTACCTGAAACTTTGCTTCTTGTGCTACCTTGCAAACACCACCATTTCCTCCAGTAAATGCAAATCTACTCTTTATTATATTACACATAACATGCCTTTATTAGTGTAACATGCCTCGACAACACAGACTCTTGCCTGATTTTACTCTGTATACAAACAAGATATTACATTAAAAAACTCAATACAATATTCTTCAATATTTTTAATATCCTATGCTTTTAAAATTGAGTTGAGGTTCTCAAATATATCCTGTAAGTTCTCTAAATAAAAACCCAACTTAAACTGACGCAGTGAAGCTGTTTCAAATGTGTGTGTGCCTTACAATAGTTTATAAAAGTGCTTACTATGGCTACTTTCCTTGCTGCAGTAAGTCACGATGCATAGAGGGGGATTTAACCACACTTCAGTGTTTTGTTGATGCAAACTCGCATATAAACCCAGAAAAGCAAGATATCACATATACTTTGTGCTCCCATACATCATGCTGCATTGCAGTAACAGTCCTAATGCGGACCCAAAGGTTTTGGATGTCGCACACATATATGCACCCTTCATTAGAGAACAGCAGGACGAAGGAACGCCCCTCAAACTTGCTCTGCCACTCAGGGGTCAGGCTGGAGGGGGCTGATGGATGGGATTGAGCAAGCAGATAGCGATCACATCTTTCATACGTACAACCATTAGACACAGAACACACCCACACACACTTCGTAATCCTATCAAAAGCGCATTAGAGAGTGTAAGAAGTGCAAATAGAAAGTAAAGAGAGTTTGTTGAAACTGAGGATGAATTTAATTACTCTCCTATGGGTGAGAAAATGATAAGGATGTTCAATTTTTGAACAGTTCCTTAAATAATGAAAGTAAATAAAAAGAATAAACTAAAACAGGACTAAAACAGCTGCATATGTGTATGAATATATTCAGAGAAACACGCATTCATGCAGTGTCTGAATATGTATGTATTCTGGTTTCCTCAGAGTTGTTCTAGTGTAAGTAAAAATCCTCTCAATAACAGTGAGTAAATAATTCAGACAGACTGCAAGAGAGAGAGAGAGAAAGAGACAGAGAGAGAGAGAGAGAGAGAGAGAGAGAGAGAGAGAGAGAGAGAAGTGGAAGAGAGTGTTGAGCTGTCGTCAGGTGATGAAGCAAATTGGCACTTTACAATCTGCACTAGGGAAATGCAAAGTTTCTGGGGGGTATGCAATTCTTTTGCGAGAAAACGCAAATGTTTTACAACAGAACACAATACTTTTGAGAGAGAAGGCAAAGATTTTGGGGAACAAAAATTATTTTGTGAGATAATGTAAATTGAATCCAATACTTTTGTAAGAGAATGTAAAGTTCCCTCTCAGTCGGTCACTCTCGACGTCACGTCGGTGACCAATGAATTGGGATATCGCTTCGATAGACCAATCTACTTCGAATTTAAAGTGGACGAGCCAATGCACATTGGCATGCAATTATTGCATCCGGCTGCCGCTGATCACAGCGTGAGTATAATAAGGCAGCAGGTGCAATGCATACCAGCTTTTCACTTCAGAACCGAGCAACAACATCATTCTGCTCCATCCAAGTGTCTTCAGTGAACTATGAGTTCAACGCGCTCTTGGAAGCTTTTGGTGTTGGCGGTACGGCACTTCAGCAGTGGTCGTTCCTGTGTTGAAATGGGTTGTGCACTTCAGGCTGCACTACCCCCCTGTTGTGCTGCAAGCGGCCATTCCCCTGTGCCCCTCAGCACATAAAAGAGCATTTCCCTAAAAGAGCAATTTCTCTAAAAGTGCAATAAACATGTGCGTCTTTGTAAAGATGATGGATCGTCTATTTAAAGATGCCATTTCACCCGTGCGTTTCTGGATGCGGTCATTACCTGGCGCTGGGTGATGGTCATGATCGCTGCCTCACAGGTCTGGGCAAACACGCTGAGGCGTCGTTCGTGGAAGAGTCATGTTCACATCGCAGGAAGATGGCCGTCTCAGAGCTGTGGGCCAGGCTCCGTTTCCTCAAGGGGGGCAGAGCGCCGTTGCCGCTGCCACGATTTAAGGCTTGTTCTGGCGACTGACAGGCGAGTACTTTTTCCAATGGTGGCACAGGTGGTTTTGAGGATCACAGCGGTGGCAAATGCCTCAGGGAACCAATCCCTTGGGGACCCACCGCTCCACTAGTACTCCGATCCAGTTGAGTGGCCAAAGGAATGCGCTGGGCCCTCTTCAAAGAGCGTACCAGCAGTATTCTTTGGTGCTCCTCCCAACAACCTGGATGTCGATCGCTGCATTGGAGGGAGAGTTCTCTGAGGAAGATTTGGTTGCGCTGCCGCCCTCCGGGAGGGTGGCAATGCCTGAATCGGATCCAGAGATGACAGCTATGCTTTCCCGGGCCGCCAAGAGGGTAGGGCTTGAGTTGAAAAATCCACCGCATCCCGAGCCTTCAAGGTTGGATGGTTGGATTCTCGGGGTGATTGCACTGGTTCTCAGTGCCACGCCTCGCTGTCTTTCTTCCCGGAAGTGCATGAAGAGCTCACCAGGTTGTGGATGGCACATTTTACTGCCAGAAGCCAGCTTGATGGTTCCTCCTCCCTCACCACTCTCGAAGGTGGTGCAGCAAGGGGGTATACAAGAGTCCCCCTGGTGGAGCGGTTGGTTGCGATGCAGCTGTGTCCTAATACAACACAACACAGTGACCGTAGCATACATCAACCGACAAGGTGCTCTGTGCCCCGTTGCATGTAGCAACTCTCCTGAGACCTCCTCCTTTGGAGTCGGAAGGTTCTGAGGTCACTTCATGCTGTTCACATTCCGGGCCTGCTCAACCGTGCATCCGACGAGCTGTCTTGAGCAATGCTCCCGGCAGAATGGTGACTCCATCCCCGGGTGGTCCAGCTGATTTGGAGATGTTTCGTAGCTGCTCAGTTAGACCTGTTCGCTTCTCCAGAGACCTCTCACTGCCAGTTGTTCTAATCCTTGACCGAGAGAACATTCGGCATGGACACACTGGCACACAGCTGGCCGCAGGGCCTACGCAAATATGCGTTTCCCCCAGTGAGCCTTCTCACACAGACACTGTGCAAAGTGCGGGAGGACAAGGAGAAAGTCTTGCTAGTGGCACCGTATTGGCCCACTCTGACCTGGTTCCAAACTAGTGCTCCTTGCAACAGCACCTCCTTGGCCGATTCCTCTACTGACTCAGAGACAGTGCACCGTTTGGCACCCGTGTCCAAAAATTTGGAAACTAATTGTCTGGTCCCTGGACGGGATGCAGAGGTTCTAGGTGACCTACCCCAGGAGGTAGTGAACACCATCACTTCAGCGAAGGCACCGTCTATGAGCCACGCATATGCCTTGAAGTGGAACCTGTTCTTCGAGTGGTGTTCTTCTCGCTGAGAAGACCCCCAGAGATGCCCAATTGCAGTCGTGCTTTCCTTTCTGTAGCAAGGGCTAGAGTGAAAGCTGTCTCCCTCCACCCTCAAAGTCCAGGTTGCTGCTATTGCTGACCATTGCTGTACCATGACCCCGGGAATGGGAAGACTTTGGGTAAGCATGACCTCGTCATCAGGTTCCTTAGAGGGGCCAGGAGGTTAAATCCTTCCCAGCCCCCCTCTATACCCTCTTGGGACCTGTCTCTAGTGCTGAAATCAAGTAACACTTTTTTTGAGAAAACATGTTTTTGCGAGACAATGCAAAGTTTTTCATGCAACGCAATAAAAGAAAATAATTTTTCCTCCCGTCTCATAATTTTCCATCACAAAGTCCCTTAGATGGAGCTAAGTATTTGGTAATGTTGCTACTAAAACTAAAACAACTAAAACATTGTTGTTAACTGAAATAAAACTGAAATAAAATATAAATATTAGGTAAACAACTGATACAGTATAAAATTGTATTTTTTTTTTAACTGAAATAAAGCTTAAAAAAACTAAAGCTAATAAAATGATAGAAGCACATAACAAAAAATAAAAAATAAATTAAAACGAAAACTATATATAAAAATATAAAAATAAAACTAATAAAAAAATAATAAATACTATAATAGTATATAAATAATACTTAAATAACACTGGAACCACAGTTTATTCACATCTTTAAAATAAAAATTCCGATAAGAACCAAAAGGGTTTTACAGTTTGATAAGATAGGATAACATCTATGAATTGGTGCAGTAAAGAATTCAATACAGTGATCTGAATAACCCAGTGTTCAAAGTGAGCCAGTACACACTCAGTACCAGCACTGTGCTGTTCTTTCTACTAGGAATTATTCTTGCATAGCAGAAGCTCACATTAAATTTTGGTGCTATCTTCTGTCCTTAGTCAACAAGACTAAGACTTAGCCTGCCCTCTCACTCTCATTAGACCATTAGAGAGGCTGTTAGTCTCACAAGCCAGCCAATGCTTTGACTACCATCATTAAATCTGGTACAAATTGTAGCTCATTCTGGTCAAGATATTTCCTTTCAGATATAAGTGGGTCATGTGACCAACATGCTAAACTGACATCTCATCGCAAAAGTTTTTCTTTTTTTTTAAGATGTATTTAGGAGCAAGTAATTGACTGTTATATGTATGTATGTATATATATAGATAGATATACACACACACACACACACACACACACACACACACACACACACACACACACACACACACACACACACACACACACACACACACCCACACACACACAGTATATATACACACACACACACACACACACACACACACACAAACATACACTCAGTATGTACTGTATATGCTAAATAATTAAAGAAATAATTTTTCCAGCAGACTGCAGAAAGTGTCTTTATGAGCGAGTCACTGCTAATTCATTCAGGAATGAACCAAGAGACTCATTATAAGTGATTCACTTAATCATTCACACAATTGATTCATTTAAGAACTCTGATCCACTCGGAAGTGAAACACCAAGTCCTATGTTTTGTTTAAGATGTGAAGTGGTTCGCTGTGGCATTGTTTAGATTTAAGAATAATTTTCATATTCAATAGATTTTCATATCCAAAAGGCATATCCAAGATTTAATTTGTATTAATGCGGTAATTTTTATATATATATATTTATATATATATATATATATATATATATATATATATATATATATATATATATATATATTATATTTTATATATTTTTTTTTTTTTTTTTTTTTTTTTTCTAAATATGCAGTGGGGAAGCTTGCATAATACTGGGGGAGGCTCATGATCATGTGACCCAAAGTGCTTTGCACCAAAAGACAAAGGAAAGGGCATTTTAAAGCAGTTTAAAACTTTAAAACTGCAAACAAGTCTGAGTTCAAATTAACATATTTTGTATGGGCACACTAAATGTGTGCGCGAGATGAAAAGGGAGAGAATTCTGGCTGATATTGGAGAGTTAATTAAATTGTGTGAGTAAATGTCACACAGTATTAGAGACAAGCTGCTCTTTCTGTCATCCACACACACTCACAATTAGATACGAACTCCAGGAGGTTTATTAAAGCAGGAGACTGAAGCAGAGAGACATGCTGACAACAACATGCACACATGCGCACAAACACACGCACACACTATTTCACCAATGCAAATGCAAATCCCTGGAAAACATCTGATAGAATCTTCATGATAAAAATTTCAGTTGTTTCATATAAGGATCAGTTTTGTCTCATGTGTTCATCTTCTATACAATACAGTAAGAGAATAAAGTTATTGAATAATGTGGATAGTTTAACTTTGATTGATCTTGGAATAATTTATTGAGAAATATTTGAGTTCATATTGATGTTGAATGCAGATTTGATATCCTGGCAAATCTGAGCAGTGAAAAAACCTTGTTCGGATCTCCTCTGAAAGTCGTATGTGGCATTGCTGTGATTTTTCAGCCAAAAAATGAAAATTCTGTCATCATTTATTCTCCCTCATGTTCTTCCAATCCCATATGCAGTTATTTTTTCATGGGTTCACTATGACCACGTATGCCAAGCTCCAAAAAGGATCCAAAAAGAAACAGAATAAAATTTAGGGAAAATAAAAGCCTGGTGCTGTTTTGGCATCAGTGATGTTGACACAACATTTTTGAATCTGGATGTAAATAGCACAAGTAGGCTAAGTCTTTGCTGAACAATTTTCATTGAGTAATGACTTAATTTTTTCTCTGTTCCTGTAGCTATTATATGACTTCAAAAGGCTTCTAATATAATGTATAAGTCATATTAAATATATCATAATATATCAAATATAAGACCTCAAGACATTTTTAAGACCTGCACACATGAAATTAATACCATATGTCCAATCCTATACAATCTCAAAATAAATAATGGATGTCTTTGCTTTACTACTGCTCATTCAAAAATATGGAAATAAAATGTACAACCATGTACAATATAGCACACTATAAAAATCATAGTGTTATTATTCATTACAGTATATCACAGAGAATCACTTATTATAGATGTGGAGTATTCATTGATTGGGAACTGCTCTGAAACTGCGAGCCTGCAAAAATCCTGCTTTATTACTTTGAAACGTGGAGCACTCACATTTATTTAATTAAATATTAGCTTTTTGAAGTTTAATAGCCACATTGGGTTTCTATCTTAAATTGTATAACAAAAGTCTTAATTATCATTGCAGGAGGTCTTAAATTTGGGGTCCCCAAATTTACGACCTCTTACAATCACAATTAAGACTTTTTATTACCTTAAACTGTATCAAACTTAATTTAAGACATTAACCCTCAGTTTTCTTTATAAAATACCTGTTTCTGTTCAACTGAAAAAAATTTAATAGTTTTCATGTTTTCACTAAAACTATTTATTAAGCCTCAAACTGCAAACCCAGGCTGATGAAAAATAAGTGCCTGTGGCATTCTGTGGCAGTTTCAAAGAGCAATGTCCAGTTTGTGGTGCTAAAAAGCATGTTAAAATGCCTAATGAGTGGTGCTAATAGAGTAATGCTTTTATCGTGTTAGAAAATAACAAACCATCTACACTAAACCTTACCCTAAACCTAACTGATGGTGTTGAAAAAGTAAGATAAAAATTTATTTGCTTATTAGCCCCGGCCCCCATTATGTGCACCTTCTACAGAGGCACCATCGAGAGCATTCTGACAAGCTGCATCACTGTGTGGTATGGTACCTGCAACGCGCCCTGCCGCAAGTCACTTCAACGCATAGTGAGAGCAGCTGAGAAGATCGTTGGTGTCTCTCTCCCCTCCCTCCAGGACATTTATGGAATCCATCTCACCCGTAAAGCCATCTGCATTGCAGGTGATCCCACCCACCCGTCACACAGCTTCTTCAGTCTGCTGCCATCAGGGAGGAGACTGGAGTCTCCAGGCCAGGACCAGCAGACTGAAGGACAGCTTCATTCATCAGGCTGTCAGGAAGCTGAACTCCCTCGAGACCTTGCCCCCCCTCCCCTTTTTTTCTGCATGCACCACTGAACTCTGAACCTCAGTCCCCCCACCCCCAGCTTCCGCTAACACACTGTGACCTGCACCAGACACTTTGTGCATTATTGGTCTGCTCACTACCTCATTCAGCGTTTAAATAAAGAACTGCTCTCTGAGATTTTTGTCACTTTAACCAGACTGAATAAGCTTTTTTGCACTACAATCATTATATTTGCACTGTTTACTTCACTGGTTTGCACTCTGTCTGCCATGTGCCTTGTTCTGCTTTACTTATCTTTTTTTACATGACCTTATTTGTATATTTGTATAGTTGTATTTTATATTTTATCTTTATTTAATGTTCTACTGTTAGTGTTATCTGTATGCACCAAGGGTCTGAGAGTAACACAATTTAAGTTCTCTGTGTTTACTGTACATGTGGAAGAATTGACAATAAAGCAGACTTGACTTGACTTGACTGAGCTCATTTGTGATTTTTCTTTCCTCTGTATTGCTCTTTATATGACATTTATGTAGTCACAAATTTGTATATAGACAATGTTACGATTGCCAGCTAGAATGCCCACAAGATCCACGTGAGGACACCCCATCCTGTACCTTTGCCATTCACCCTGGACTCCATTTCCCATAATCCTTTGCTTGGACTCATCATCAGTTGTCACATCAGCTGTCACATATTAGGAGGACTATAAAGGTTGCACTCATCCACACACACATTGTTGAGCCTGTAGCGTTTCTGAGTTCCCATGTTTTCCCATGTTTCATAGCTTCCCTGTCTCTGTGGTTTTTGATCCCTGGACTGTGTACCTTGTTTTTGATTGTTTGCTGCCTTCCCTGACCTTCGCCTGTTTATTGGATTACTCTTTTGTCTCATCCTGGATTGAATATAAAGGACTGTTTTTAAGAAACCACTTTAGACAAAGAAAAAGCAGCCTTCTTAATTTTCTTTGTCTTTTATGAATGCATCTTTATAAAAGACTATAGGGCTATATAAAATTTGCAGAGCTATAGCTCCAATTTTGACTGCACGAAACAGTTACAGACTGTTCTGACAGAGTGTTTCTTGCTAATCCATCACTACCTCATTTGAACATTAAAATGGAGGAGGGCTTCGGCTAATTTCCCTTCAGCGGTGTACTGTGGGCTTAGATGGGATTTGTCTGTGACATTAGTGAGGACAGAGTAAAAAGCAATGCTCAAGGACTGAGAACTCTAAAGATGACATTGCTCTTCAGATCCGCACTGAGTTGAGTTCGAGTGTGCAAATAAATGCAACAAAGATTCAAAGGGGAAAGTGAAAGTCGATCAAAGATCTGGTACCCTACGGGCACAGAACATCTCCAAAATTAAATATCCCCTGGTAAATATTCATGCAGGAGCATGACAAGAGCTTTAGTCTGTACTGTAGATATTTGACAAGCAGAATGATGAATTTCACTCAGCAACTGACTAACATAACATCAACATCAGAATAAACTGTTACTTCCCACAGTTGTATTAAAAATAATAATATATTAGAAGCACAAATGGTTCAATAATATTTATAATATCCACAACTGCATACAACATTTGTTAAATAGTTGGTATGCAGCAACCAGAACAAACCTTTAAAGGAAGCATTAGAATGAAGGATTAAAAGCAGTTAAGAAACATGATTATAATTAATTAAGGTCATAGTAATAAAGTCAATGTATAATAACGGGTGTTCCATAACAAAATTACAGTACATGTTGTTCATTAATATAATTCAATACTTATGTACCATGGACAGTGTAATGTAAATAAAATCCCAAACACCCATCCCCCACCTCCCCTCTCCAACAGTTTTTAGAACTGGAAGTTTATTGTTAGTTTACTGTATATCTCACAATTCTGAGTTTATGTTTTGAAATTCTAATTTTTTTTTTTTAAACCTGTTTCAAATGGATTTCAAATTGAGACTTTTGCTTAGGTCTAAAAGAACACGTTTCTCCTGAGAAAAAGACCCCAATAAACTCATATATGTCTCTTTTAGAATTTCAGAAGAGATCTCAACAATCTCTGAAACTATGCTTAGATTTTGCAAGAAAGTTGATATTACTCATATATTTCTCAACAAATACATTAGATATCAATCTATCGATGCAAGCCACATTCATTTTATTGCTCTATATTTTGGTACCAGTAAAAAGTTTTTAAAAAGTTTTGAATTTTTTGTGATGTCAAGACACACTGATAGCTTAACTCATGAATATTTATGTCAAACTTACAATGCTACAAACCTTATGCCTAGTCAAGGTACCAATTTGTATTAATATTCATTGTTTTGGTACAGCAACACTAACTTATGGTGGCAACACTGTATTTCAGCTACTGCCTCATTTGTGTTTATTTAAAAAAAAAAGTCTTAGACAAAATTGATGAAGTGTAACTAAGTAGACCAACAAAGATAAAGTTTGAACATAACTGGAAATATTATAATTGATTCCAAACAGGCTTCCCAAACATGCAATTTCCACAATATTTATAATATTTTTTAAAATATTTTATTTTTATTTATTTATTTTTATTTTAAAGTAATTTTTTTATGTGCTTTTGTATTTTTTATAGCAGTTTAAATTTTTGTTATTTTAGTAGTATTTATATTTTATTTTAACTCAACTTCATGCCAGCTATTGACAATGATTTTTAATAGTTTTCGTTTTACGTAACATTGAGTCCCTGCTCATTAAAGCGGGATAAAAGGTATATTCACATTTAAAATCACTCACTTCAACTGGAAGTCTCCTAAGCAACCTCTCAGCAATGAACTTTTCCTCTGGGCAGACACACACTCACAGAAAATTCTCTGACTCATAATTTCAGCATCATCAGCTGCTACTGTCCTTTCACCCTGACACTAAACCTCAGAATGTGCTGTAACCCCCCAGTATGACTAATGAAGCTGTATGTTAGCATATGGAGAGTGTGACTGCAGGTGAGTGAGTGTGAGCTGGACAGAGAGGAGGCAAGGAAGGAGGCTGTTTGTATTTAATAAGACAGAGTGCCTCTCTTCATAAAGAGTAGAATGACTGATGAATGACTGAACGGCTGCCATTCATTCCAACTTGGAACCCTCCACAAGGACATTGCTATGGAAACTCTCCTTTCCTCCCTCACTCACTCCTGTACACCTATCATCCTCATCTTTTTATTCAAACGCCGCTTTCATCAGTAAAATTAAATTTCATAACTTTGGCCAGAGCAGGGCTTTTCCAGCACAAATCCATCCATCCATCCATGTGTAGACTATTAAGCGTTAAGCAGAAACTTGGCACTCTGCATACAGATGCACATAGTTATACTAAAACACCCCACCCCCCACACACCTTTTCTGTTCAAAGGGGTCAAATCATGATTTTCCTTGATCCTTTTGATATAATAGGACCTAATGTACTATGCAGGCTAAACGTACTCTAGCTTTCCTGTTCATCTCATTAGTATTCATAGGTATTCTTACATAAAGTGTACTTCTAGCACACATGGGTGAATCTCATGAAACCTGTCTGGGTCACATTTCACCCTAAAATCCAAAGACAGAAATAAGTTCTGTTTTTAGGACTGTTAATGGTTTCTTTAAGACAAGAAGATAATTTAATTTTGTTCCTTTTTTTCTTTTTGTCTTGGAGGTGGGGTGGGGGTGTGTGTGTGTGTGTGTGTGTGTGTGTGTGGGGGGTGTTGGGGTCAGGGGTTACATAACCATACACTACCATTTAAAAAATTGAAGTCATTATTTTTTTTTTTTACATTTCTGGAAGAAGTATCTTATGCTTACCAAGGCTGCATTTATTTGATTAAAAAACATTTTTTTTTTCAATTTCAAAATAACTGGTATCTATTTAAATATATTTTTATATTATATTGAAATGTAATTTATTTTAAAATGTTTTAGCATCATTACTTCAGTCTTCATTGGCACATGATCCCCCATGTTTTTATATGATCAATATTATAAACAGCTGTGCAAACAGCATTTATTTGAAATACGTTTATAACAATGTAAAAGTCCTTATTGTCACTTTTCATCAATTTTATGCAAATAAAAGTAGATTTGTAAGTTAAAAAAATCATTGTCACATAATCCCACATGTTCTTCTATTATGACATCAATATTTAAAATCGCTGTGTTGTTTAGTTTTTTTTTTAGGATCCTTTTGATAAATAAAAAAAATTAAAAGAACTCATACTTAAAAGAACTTATATTATATTTCATTTATTTGAAATATAATTTTTATATCAATTTAATTTTTTTTCACTTTTCATCAATTTAATGCAAATACAAATAAATTTGCAAGTAAAATAACCCTAAACTTTTGAACAGTATTGCTTTCTTTCATAAAAATAGTTTTATGGTATATATTTTAACCATGTCACCATTTTAATTTTGGATAAACACTAATATGATATGTGTGATCAACATTACATCAGTATAGACAGATGTAATCATTTTAAATGGACAACATATTCTTAACATATTATCTTTGAGTCATCTGTTTAACATGCACCGGAATTCAAACAATACTAAACTGATGGAATTAATAGTCTTTACTGAAATAATAATACATCTTAAAGTTCTGCTAATTCCAATTCACCAAGATTTAGAAAGAGGACAGAGAATTCATATAGATTTGTAAATCTCTGAAGTTGTAGATATGTAAAAGTATTACACAGAAGAAGCTGTTCACACTGATAGAAAACCCACATTCCATTTCTCATGCAAAAAGGTTATCCAATCATGACAAAATTACAAGAAAATTTAAAAGACAAAAATGTATAAGACAAAACATGACAAAACACTGAAAACTTAAATGTAACAAACTAAAGGATTATACAAGCTTTACCTCTTGATCTGACAAATAAACATCACTGGCTTATAAAAAAGATTTAATTCTCTTTTCACTGTCTGGAAAAAATCTGAAATTCATGGGTGTGATCTGTTGACATAATTTGTGGTGCAATAAAGAACATTTTAATTGTGGGTTCCTGTGGACAGGATCTGACACATCGCCGTTCTAATAAGCTGTGAATATGATCAAATGATAAGATGGCTAAGAAGCAAAGAGACGAGGGTCATTATAGCTGACATCCTCTGCTCATAGTGTGCACTGCAAAACCCAGCTCAGTGGGAGTGGGTTTAAGATGTGCAATTGGATTATTGTTATATTAGCACATACTGTTCTTTGCAAAAGACCCTTTTAGGACCCTTTTATTTGTAATTATATTTGAAATTTAATAGCAATTTCTGGGTGGAAATTAGCAATTTCAACTACTTTTTTTCAATGTATGCAAGGGCATCATAAAAGCTTTTCCCCACATTGCAAATAGGTCACTTGAATGCTTTTTAGCGAACTCCAGACATGGCCCCATTTACACATCTGTTGTACAATATCTTGAAATTGTATTGATTTGGATAAAATATCATCCGAAACACCTGTTCAGAAAGGGTCCAATGCAGATTAACCAAAGATGTAGTTCCTCACAAACATGTTCCAGTAACACTGGACAAACATAAAGCCAGACCAATAACTGATAAATGGACAATATGAAAAAAACATACTATTTAATTAATAAAGAAATGCAAAAAATAAAAATAAATTATTTTAGGAATTTTGGCATCACGACATTATAATCTATAGTATGAATGGATATCCATTTTAAGATTTGATAAAAAAGAAAATAACTAAAGAACTGAACACTCCTAATAAAACAATATTCAATTAAACATTATCACATTCTTAACGATTAACTTAAAAGTGAGCATTGCAGTAAAAATAAATATCTAAATATATGAAAAAAAATATGGCAACAAGCAAGCACGATTAAATATCTATCCAATATCATATGATAAAATTGTAATGATTTTTAAAAACCGAATATGTGTGGACAGTAATAATACTGTGTATGTCTAATTTGTTTTTAATAAATTTCTTTTTATGAATGTTCATGGTGTGAGATCATTATAATAAATCAACCTTAATTATATATATATTTAAAATATAGATCTCATTTTTCTGAGATTTTAGCAGAGGTTTTTTTGTGTTGCACATCATAGAGGATATTGATAGCATCCAATAATTTAAACTGTTGGAGAAAACTGGTTTAATTTTTGCACTATTTTCATCTTTTGGGTTTAAAATCTACATTATGTTGATGTCACAATTTGTGACGTGGCAGAGGACTATAGTACATCAATGATGTGTCGGTGTCTATTAAATTATTCATGAGACTGCGTGTTCTTATCCTATGAGAAGATGCTTCGCTTAATTATTCACAACAGCATGTGTTGATTTGCTATGGCAGACATATCAGACTGTGAGATGACATGATGCACATTAACTGAGAGAAATGTTCATGGATCGAAGAAGAGTTTGTTTTTGGTTTGTAATAAGAGTTCGGCACAAACGGCATTAATTCACTTGGTGAGCATAACTGTTTTTACAGCTCTGTGAAACAACCCTTCAAAAGGCTTATATAAATGCCACAGAATAAGCCTTAAAAGTTGCAGATGTGCAACAGCAAGTTCATATAGGCCTTTATGTTTTCGATGCAGAGTGCAAATGGCTGTGCATTTATTTGTGTTTTTAACTCGATAGGAGCAAAATGATACTCTCTGAACGCGAGGCTGTGTGTGTTGTCTGTCTCCCCTCTTCCCCCTCCTACGCTCCACTACGCACCACGCCCTCTTTTTTTTTTTTTTTAGCATTTTTTAAAACTGTGGTGAGAACTAACCAGTGCTGAAATGGGGGTTTTCATGACCCTTTAAAGAAAACATATTTCAATGTGTATATGAGATAAAAGAGAATTAACGGTCAGAACCTGAAAGGCATTTTATCTTTGACATTGCAGATGCACAATAACATAAAAAATATATAATCTAGGCTATGATCACCACATACTCTAAATGCTTGAAAAGGAAGGAAAATCAAGCAACTGAATAAAAAAAGTCCAACCTGAAAAAATTATGATAAATTGACAGATAATCGCAATTAACCATAATGACAGAGAGCAAAGTCTCTAATGGGCACTGGAGAGTCAGCAGCGGTCTGTCCAATGTGGTCAGATGAAGCAAAGCAGAGGAGTGTGGAGTTATTGATCCATGACAGGTCGAGAAACTGGAGAGTGATCGATCTGAACAAGGCAGAGAGAAAGAGTGAAAAGAAGGAGAGAAACAGAGGGTGAAAGAGTGGGGGGAGGAAATAGAGCGATGAATAGATGCAGAAAGACATCTGGTGGATTGTGTACACTCTAAAATAAACAAGGGCTTTTCCAACCATCAGAGCAATTCAAGCTTGGATTAAAGTCCACCATAATAATAAAATATCTTATATTATCTTAATTATGGGAGTTTTCTCAGAAAATATTGCCATAGACAGTACATGCAGTACCATAATTTGTATTTTTTTTTTTATCAGTATCAGCCAATATTGTGTATTTATCGTGTAAGTTTTCCTTTCTCTTTGGAGTGTTACAAGCTGTTCGTGAATAGATAAGATCGCTAAAGTTGCAAAGAGTAAAGTCTCAAACCCAAAGAAATATTCTTTATAAAAGTTAAGACTTGTCCATGCCCTCCTAAAATGCCGCGTTTAAACACCCCCACATGTCTATATCACTGTGTGGGAAAATTTGCATAACACAGTCCAAATGTTTATGCAAAGAAAGAAGGCGTAACTTTGATTCTCACTGTAGTATTGTTGCTGCCACTGCCATGTCGTGGGGATGCTGTGTGTTTCGTTGTGAAAGCGAAAATACTTTGTTTGGTCTTCCAAAAGAGGGCACGACTAGAAATCAGTTGAGCTGTATTTCCAACACTGTTCCAGAACAGTTCAAACCAAACATACTTGTGTGTGCAATGCATTTTACGGAGGACTGTTTCCTGATCCTGGGAGAGTAGCCTACAATGCCGGTGTTCTGACTCACAGCCTATAAGTATGTTTTCATATTTAAAGAATTTGTCACTGATGATTCAAACGCGAATTTTGAGCAGTGTAGAGTAGCGCTTGTTGTTTGTTGTTTCGCCGATCACAAATGCAGACATGGTTTTATGTTTACATGGCACGATGGAACGCAATGCGTAAAAAGACAGTATAAGTCATTATAATCAGTAATTATTACCCCACTGGATGCAACAAATGGGTTTTATTGGTTTTGTCTCGTCATGCCAGGAGACGGCATCACAGTATGGTAAGGGGCATAACATTTCCTTCACATGCTTGAGGTATTCGGACAATCACAATGCACTGGATAGCTGGCCAATCAGAGCACACTTCGCTTTTCAGAACAATGAGCTTTGTATAAAACAACGTGTTTCAGAAAGGCGGGGCATAAAGGAGAAACAATTATGTAAAGTATCTTTTCATACTGTAAATTATAATTTTGTGATTATTTCTTGAGTTAGTTTATATAAAAAAATTACTTTAGAATAAAATATAATATGAAACATAACAATGAAGATAAAATAAATATCAGCCAGAATTCTAAGGAACACACACACACACACACACACACACACACACACAGTTAGTTTATATAACACACACACACACACAACACGGCACACGCACGCACGCACACACACACTACCACACACACACACACACACACACACACACACACACACACACACACACACACACACACTATATATCAGTATCTTGTACTAAATAAAATTTTATTCAGTTGACTTAGCCCAACTAAATACATTTTTCTCCAGTATAAAGATTTTACATTAAGATGTTATGATATCTGTGTATGAGACATTAAAAACTGCCTCCTTCCATTTGGTTTTCACTGAGCTAAATTTTTTTCTGCCATAATGCTTTCTGTAGCATCAATTAAAACCCATAAAAACACACACACACACACATACAGTACAACTCAAACTCATCAGCACACATGCGGACAAAAACAATTACACAATCAATTTACTCTAATTTACCATAAAACTAATATTTCAGGCATAATGGTAAATTAGCTGAAGTCTGTAATTATCAGACATCATTCAATTAAACTGCAGCAATCACGATTGAACTAACACATCTATTAGATTAAAACCTTTCTATAAACCATTAAGCCCACTATGGCTTGTGATGCTGCTTCAGGATGAGCCCTAGAGACAAAGCAGAACAGAAAGGCATGGAGAATACATGGACAGGATGCGTGGAGGGAGACGGGGAACCATGCCGGCAGCATGTTGCAGTTCTTTAGAGGTGATTGATGAAACGCAAGGTGATAGAGGCAGAATGCAGGGAAATGAATCCTAACTTGCCCTCACCAACAAGACAGATTTGGCCAGTGACAAACCCTGCTTTGTTTGGATTAAGAGTTGTCAAGCCAAATGAAATGTTATATGGAAAGCATTCAAAATAAAATGATATCAAACTATTGTCCGTTATAAACACAATAAGCCCTCCCCCAGAACGCTGAGTCAGCCAATCAAATGTTGCGGAGGCTTTGGGGATAGAGAGGGGTCCTTAGCTCATTTGTTGCTTGGCAACCAGGTGCTTTCCAAGGAAGGGTTGATCCCGAAGAGCGTCCACAGATAGTGCTGTAATATAGTGCAAACCCCCTGCTTCCTCCTGACTAACTCTTATTGTCCACCCACCCGCACAAACACACACACACACACACAGATGTAAAGATACTCCAGTCTCACCTCACAGGAATCTGTCAGCACTCTCACTAGCATCCCAAACAGAGATGGGCCCTTGGGGGCTACACGCTTGGTACATGTGTTAGTGATTACTGGCCAGTCACTTGGGATTTCTCCAGCTTTCAGTAGAAAAACACTGTTTCCACCTGTTTTCTGTGTACATATCCAAGTTGGCCTCTGCCTTTAAAGGGACTGTTCACCAAAAAATTAACATTCTTGATAGTTCCAAACCCCTATGATTTTCCTTATCCTATGAAAAAAAATATTTGACATTGTAATATGCTGAATTGTGGATCACTGAATGATATGAATGGGTCTGATTTCTTCTAATCCTTCCTTGTTTTTTGAAGTTCAATAAATTACTAATTTACTAACTTACTAATTTACTGATTTTTCTGAAAAAATTGTAATTGCCATTAAATTAATTAATGAATTATTTTTTTATTGTAGACAAAATTATTGTGTTTGCCACGCATATGCACATCAGTGCTATAAGGGGCGAGCATTTATACAAAACAAAAATCTTAATAAATATAAATTTTCATCACACTTTATTTTAAGGTCCGATTAACTAACTATTAACTATAACCTTTAAAGACCCAAATAACAGTGCAATGTATAAGATCCTGTTGGTAGATCATTTTGCATGATTAATGTAAATTGTACACAAATAAATCAAATGAAAGACTAAAATCATTCCATATTAAGTGTTATGAAGGGTGTCCAATTGAGTTAAAAGTGGAAATTACACACCAGCATCAAAGTAAAAAGCCTTTTTGTTCCATATTAACAAGAGCTTGTTTTATGTTTTTATTTATTTAGGAGTGAGAGTGCATGGCAGCATGCAGCTAATGTCTCCTAGGGCTTCATATTCAGCCTCACTGTCCGCGGCTCTTGCTGGGTCAGTGTTTGCGCTCATGTGTGAGTGTGGCAAGGTACTGACACAATACTCAAACAGGGCATACCCATGGTGACGTTACCGTGGCAACCATCCCCTTCCTGCTGACAAAAGAAGTTAAACTGTGTGTGTGTTGTGAAGTACACGAGTACATCCTGATTTTTCCTGTGATGCTGTCCGCATGTATTCAGCAATTTATATCTCAGAAAGTACAGGCTGCAGTGACTGTCAGATTGTAAACATAAATATCGCAGAAAGATACAGACACATTCATAAAACAAGCCCCCGTCTCCAGTCTGGGTGTGTTCAGGCTGGACTGATGCTAGCTGACAAGGGCGTTACATCACCGAACAACACAAATCTGACTGTCAAAAGAAACAGAAGGGTGATTTTCCCTGTGGCTCACTTGACAGAAATTACTTTAAATAATCAAAAAAGATTACAGGCGTTTGGATCTGCTGGTGCATCATGTGTCATATGACATATTGCATTGATTTCTCTATTCTCTCTTTTATGACATTATTTTTTGTGCAGGGTTGACCTTCGCCCTAACTTAAGTAAAACTAAAACATATAAGGAACTTTATATATGGGTATAAAAAAGAGAACACTTATAAGATTTATTATATCAAAATAAATTACAAATGTATCTACAGCAGGGAGTTATGTAGGTTTTTTGAAGGTAATTTTTAAAGATCTTTTAAAAAACTAGCAAAGAAAGAAATACAATAAAAAAATTGTAAAGATTAAATAAAATTCATCAAAATTACGTACAATTATCTGCCAGTGTGGTCAGATGATTAAAAATGGAAAACAATTTTATTTATTTATTTTTTATCCAGTTGGCACATATTCTTGTTTTAAGCATAAAATCACTTAATTTTGTTTAAGACTTCATATCATGACTTGCATCTCAAATAAATGTATAGTGATTTAAGGATGTTTAGATATTTGTATTAGAAAACAAGACAAAAATACTGAGGAAGATGCATGCAATGCATGCAACATTTAATGCCATGAATTAAGACTTCCTCCTCCGAACTAAGACCATTTTAAGGCCTTAATTTGTGGAAGGGTGAATTAAAATTTATTAAGACCTAAGACCTACACAAACCCTGATCTAATCAATCACAGGTTTCAAACCTAAAATTATTTAATTTGACTAATCATAGTCTTTAGACAGTATTTTTGAATCATTTTTAACAATTAATAAGCAAAGACTACTGTTTTTATTTATCTTTAACAACAATTACAGAATATGTAACAACTTATCTTAACTTTTAATTCCAATAAACAATAATCATCACATAAACTTGTAATAAATCTCTTTTTAATGTTTGCTTCTATGAATGAGAAAAAAAACTCTAAATGTTTCTGTCTGTCATTACTATCAGCTTTCCTGTTGAATGAGAGTTGTCCGTTTTTTTTTTCCACTTCATGATGCACTTTTGTACATAAAATTTCATACTAAATAAATAATAAAATTGCTACTTAAAACATATATTATTAATATTTTTACGGTCATCCTTGGTCGGCTGCTCTCTTTTGCTTCGCGGATCCAAGTTTGAAAGGTGGCAAATAACATGAGCATACAACACTAGCCACAGGAAGTAGGGAAAACATAATCGAAGTCTCAGAAAGTGAAAAAATGGATGACACATTAATTTATTTCATGTGGTAGACAGTCAGTATTAACCTCAGAAATTTACATCATTTACAAGTAATGTGCCTTCGCTGGCTGTGCTGATTTAAATCTAGCGGTTCTGTTGTGTTTGTGTCACAGGTTCAGTGACGCAGGTAGTGACGATTCTCTCCGGCCAATCCTTGATCAGCAGAGTTTACACGTCACATTTTGGTAACGGTATGGTTCACTTGGAACCTTAACCGAGGTGGTACTAAAAAAAGTACCAGGTACCAAGTACTGTACCCAGTGGAAAACCCCCGAAAGTGAACCGTACCGAGCCGTACTGTGCAGTACCATGCAGTGGAAAAGCGCCATTAGTGACTCCCCTTGTCTTGGAAACCATTACCTATACCCTGACAGTGATGACAAGCACCTGTAACCCCGGAGATTCATTAGTGACAGTAACCATGGAAATGACCAATCAGTGAAGTTTTTGCACCACTGTCATTAAGAGTTTCCATGGGGACAGTGTCTGTGTGTATATATACTTATGCATGTACACTTGAGATATAAATGCCATATCTCCCTAGAAGATAATGTCATCATCTGACATTCCCTCAGTTTCTCAATGTCTCTGTTATTCTCATGGACATACAGTCACACACATACACGCAGGTACTGGCGAGCTCTGGCTTGTTATTTCCTATTAGGTGTATTCGGGTTTCCCTTGGGAATGTCCTTGCAATTAAGGAATAAAACACACAAATGCACACAGGAAATCAGGTTTCAATTAACATGTATAACCCCCACATATGGGATAAAACAATTAAAACCTGTCAAATCTAACACTAGAAGCTCACAATGTCACACATTCATGCTGATATGCTGAGCATCTTGAGATTAAGCACACATACATACCTGCATGTGTGCATGTTTAAACCAGTATCCTATAGTAATTGTTTGTTTTATCAGTTTTTGAATGTTTGCTGTGATATTTATTGCGGGCTGAGAGACAGATGTGCTGAACAGAGCTGAGGTGGACATGAGATTTTTCTTTGTTAAGGCCAATAATTAGTGGTGCTTTTTACAACACACATCAGTAATTCTATAGAGCGTTTAACAGTCAGGTTCTGGAAGTAAAAATCACATATCAAAAATGATTCTCACATAATACACGAGGTTACCTCAGATATCCAGTTTTCTATTCTTTTTCCAACATGGACAGCTCATCTATGCTGTTGTACGAGAAAGTCTCTAGGTACTGTATCAGTTTGAAGCTTACCTCATTAATATAGTAAACCTTGTAAGTTTTGACTGGATATTGACTACACTGTCTGAACAAACTGAGTAGATCTCATCATTTTAAAATGATAGTGTGGAAAGTCAATCATAAAGATCGGATTACTCTGCAGTCAGAACAAAGGCATAGAGACCACTTTGATACTAGCTAATAAATAATCACTTAACAACCACCAAAAATGGCCTAGCAACCACATCGCACCATCCCAACAACTACACAGAACATCTTAACAACCACATAACAATGCCCTGACAAAAGTTACTTTCATTCAGAAAATGTAAATCTAGTGTCTGTGAATTCTCCAACAAAGACACATTAAAGGGATACTTTAAATAAATATATATATATTTTCATAATTTATTTATTGTTTCAAACTTGTATGAGTTCCTTCCTTTTATGTTCCTTGAACATAAAAGATATACATAAGGATTTGTGAAGCCAAACATTTGATGGACCCCTATGGAAGTTAATGAGGACTAGAAACTGTTTGGTTACACACATTTTTCAAAATACCTTCCTTTGTGTTCAGTACAAGAAAGAAATTCATACAGGTTTGAAACAACATGAGAGTGAGAAAATGATGACCGAATGTATCCCTTTAATATTTTTATACACAACCACACACATATCCTCCACACTGTGTCCTTTAGAGATGTTCCCTTTGGAAAATAAACCGAACAATGCTTCACAAGCACATGTTGGAAGTGCATGAAATCATACACAATCGCACTCCCGTGTCTCATGGTTAACATCAAAGGACATGAAAGGAGACATGAGACGCAAATACTCACTCATGGGGAAGACCAGTTACATAACGTGGCCAAATTGCTTTGTTTCTCTGCTGTGAGTCAAATAATGTCACTAAAGGGACAGAGTGAAACTACTTTGGAAATTGCAGGGGTAATCCTTGTGAGATATGCAGAGACTTGAATTATGAATATAATTTGTTTGTGTCTCATAACTTTATGTACAAGAAAGGCTCCCTGGATGTAATTTATGACGCAACATAGAGAATTCTCTCGTAATTTTTTTCTTCACATACAGGCTGCCTTACCTCTCAAAGCCCCTTAAGAACTTAAGAAAATGGAATACATGATAATTCTGACGATTTTTCATTGCACAGAGGGCAGAAGCAGGTGAACAATACAGACAAACCATGCTGCATGCAGCAATTATTCATCAGTGCGAGGCTGGCTCACGGCCATGGACAACCTCACCAAATGAGAGCGGCAACAGTGAATAAGTGAGACAGAAACAAAAGCATTTCTCACCCAGATAAAGACTGAGAGGGAGCGGTGTGCTAACAGCACAGTATGGCTAATTACCAATGTTTAATTACTGTATACTGTAAAAACAAACAATATGATTATTGCTTTAAGGGTTTTTATTATGAAACTGAAAATGCCTTTGTTGCTGTAAGAAGGAATAATTATTTCATTTTATTTTTAATTAAAGTCATAAATGAACTAAAAAAAATGTATACACTTTGCAGTATTTATACATTGTTATTTATTGCATACTGCATTTGCACATTTTTGACTATTTATGACTAATACTGATATATCGATGAGTAATATAATAGTATATAATATTTAGCTAACATATAGAGAATATGATTATTCTCTGGGCTTTTTCTAGCAAATCTGAAACTAAAATTACTTTTGTTCTATCAAAGTGTATGAATTATTTTATTATAGTATTTTATCAATTTAATAAATAAACTAAAAAAATACATTTGCTGTGTTTTATATTTTGTTTATTTGTCATTTAGTGTATATTCTGTTCGCACAGTTATTTGACCATACACTGGCAAATCATATATTGTATATGATGTATAAATATATTATAAATATTATTATTCTCTGGCTGTTTTCTTATTTATTTTTCAAATTTTTTTTTCAATTCAATTAACAAAGTATAAACAGTACATCATTTGTTTTACTTTATTTATTTATTACTATCATATATATTTATTTCATTATATACTCTATTTGCAAATTTGTTTAAATATATATATATATATATATATATATATATATATATATATATATATATATATATATATATATATATATATATATTAGTGCTGTCAATCAATTAAAAACAAAAACAAATTAATCACACATTTTTCTCCTGAAATTAATCCCACCTAAAATTAAAGTTTTTAAATATACTTTTATATTGCAATAATTTCACATTCAATCTTCAAAATAATGTAGAAACAACATAAAGACAGTATATCATAAAGAATAAAGATTGTGGCATCTTTTTTGTCTTATGTAAGATTAGTATCACTGATACCAATACTACTGATGTCTCTGGGAAACCCCCCCCCCAATATTTAATTTATTAACCATTGATTACAGCCATTCAACATTACAGTATAATTGAGAGCTATCAATTTGAACTTTTATGAGACTTTAAAAAATAATTTCTAAATTAAAGGCACAATATGTATTATTTCGCTGCTAGAGACCACGTATTCAAAACAAACAAAGAAACAAAGGTGTGGTTTAAAGATGCCGTGACTCTGTGACGGAGTTGTGGTCTTCATCCCCACAGCCAATCTGACGAGACTCGGGCAGAAATCATGTTCATGGATGAGCTAATAATTTCTTAACATAGTAGAATGAAGCAGGGTGAGGCTGAAAACTGTCAAAGCGAAACAAGGCCGCTGAACGAGTGTGACACACGGCTCGAAAGCTCGAAAGGAGCTTTTATTATGCCACAGTTGACCACTTCCGCTCCTTCTGGTCGTGCGTATGTGGGGGGGGAAATGCACTGCTGTTTTATAATACTAGATACATTTGAAAGTTCTGTTATAATTCTACTCTTTGCGGTCATCACCGGTCTATTAAAACACACAACATATTAAAGCAAATTGCTTCGGTGTTTCCATGTTTTCTACAAAACAAAACCGGAAATTGAGGGGTTATGATGTCATTGGCAGATGACACAATGACACAATGGACACGGTCTGTGTCACTAGTTAAAATTGCTTTTTTTCCGGATTTAAACATTCTTCGAAACACCTGGAATAATGTAAGTACACAAGTCAGCAAAAAAAAAAAAAAAAAAACATATCTATATATATATATATATATATATATATATATATATATATATATATATATATATATATATATATATATTAATATATATATATATATATATATATAGTGTTTTTTGAATATTTTAATAAAAAAACATATTGTGCCTTTAAGTGAACTTAAACCAATCTTCACATAAACCCATTATAATAAATGTCATATATAGCTACCTGTGCCCTTCAGCAGGTAGGAAATATACAGAAATTGAATACATTTATCAAACACTAAATTCTAAGTTAAATATAAATGAATCCTTAAAGCTATTTTTTTCTTTTGTTCTTTTATTAAGACACATCACGGCGGTTGGGTTATTAGGTTATTTTGGCTGCTTTAAGAGCTGCTGCTGCTGCTGAACATGACGCAGATCTGACATGTATCGTATTTTCTCACAACTCTTTCTTTCTACTAATGAGCTGACGAGTTGAATCAGGTGTGTTAGATGAGGGGGACAGTGCTGGGGTATCAAGGACAGTTTTTAAAACCACTGCATTTCAGAGACATGTTCTTAAATCTGACTCATATATAACAAACACTTACATGAACAGTTTTAAGGCAGCTTTAATTGCCTTTTTTGGTAGCTTTTGGATTTAAGTGACGACATAACTACGACATTGCACGCTTGTGGTTTTATTTGTGCTTTAATATGATATAGTGCATTAATATAATACAAGGTGCACTGCCGTATTTGTGCTTGCATTTGAAGAGTACATGCCACGAGCACAGTATAACTGACAGGACAGGAAAATTGGTTTTTACTTGTATATGGCCTGACAACATCTCATCTGACCACAGTTCACTGTTGTTCTACTGAAGCTCCCTCGTCACCTGCACCTTTTCTGCACTCGTTTGACTAGCATCTGATGCTGAGGTGAAGTTGGAGTGTGTATTTGAAAAGTCTCTCATTCGATGTGATTGTAAAGCGTATAAACGCAATTCTTGTCAAGAAAAAAGAGACAGAACCAGCAGTTGTGAGTGGGGTGGCCAACACTAGCCCTGCCCCCCCATTCATTACGTTAACTATTTTAACGGTGTTAAACTGAAAGAATTTATCGCATGTGTTAACACGCTAATTTTGACAGCACTAATATATATAAAATATTTGAATACTATATAAATACAATTATTTATGTGTCTTTTTTTTAGCTAATCTGAAAATAAAAATGATTTGATTTGATTATTTGTATTACTTTATCAATTTAATTTATCAGGTAGATAAAAATGTATCAACTTTAACTATTATTTATCAACTATTATTTAAATATTTTTATTTATATTTACTCTCTATACACTATTTTAACTAAATATTGATGATATAGAGTTGCACAATTTTCATTATAAGTACCAGTACTGCAAATGCAATTTTTGTCAAGCCAGTAAACCATACTAAACTGAAAATAAGCAATAGAACACGCATGGAAAGGATATGGGCTGCACACAAGTGCAAGGCACCAGCTGCGGGGTCGTGTGCTCTGATGGAACCAGAAGAACACCACCGGTGCAAGGGACGGATATGGAAGCTGCACATTCTCCTTCACCTCTGCCACGCTGCCAGTGGATTCGCAAGATGCTCCGCCACTTCCAGTAAGGCCACCGGGCAGATCCTCTGCCTCCTCGAGGCATGGGCCATCAGCCTGAGCCGGTGTAACCAGGCTAGTTTGGGCCCAATCCGGCCACAGGGATGGTTCTGTGTCCTCACCGGTGGTCATGATGATGAAATGGTGGGCAGCAATGTGACCCTGCTGATGGGAACGTCACTCATATACCACTCCTCCATCCAAAGAAAATGTACTTACGCATATTATGCCTTTAGCTATCTCTGCATATGAATAGGGTTAGTCCATCTTAAAATCATTTACTCACACTCATGTTGTTTCAAACCCACTTGGACTTTGTGTTCCACAGAAGGGTTAGTCAGAGCTAATTGTGTAAATACCACAATATATTAAAAACACTAGCTTATTAAAGGGATAGTTCACCCAAAAATGAAAATTATGTCATTTATGGGTTAGTTTAATGTTGTTATTAAACCCGTGAGACCTCCGTTCATCTTCGTGAAAATTTATAAGATATTTTAGATTTAGTCCAAGAGCTTTCTGCCCCTCCATTGAGAATGTATGTACGGTATACTGTCCACGTCCAGAAAGGTAATAAAAACATCTTCAAAGTAGTCCATGTGACATCAGAGGGTCCGTTAGAATTTTTTGAAGCATCGAAAATACATTTTGGTCCAAAAATATCAAAAACTACTCGAGAACGAGTCAATGTTTCGTTCGTTATCTGGCTCGGTTCAGTCAGTGTACTGTTTGAGTAAATGAATTACTCCGGGATATTGGTTTATTTGAACTCAGAGGGAGTGTCAGCCATGTTAAAAAAGTTAACAGCTTAAGTCATTTGTGGATTAATGCTTATTGTTGACTCGCGAACCGTTTCAAACGATTCAGTTCGATTTGGTGAACTGGTTCAAGAAGATCCGGTTTACATCGAATGATTCGTTCGCGAACCGGATATCACTCAACTGCAGTGTTGTGAACGGGGCTCATAACAGACCCGGGAGAGAAGTCAATGCTGAATAAAGTCGTAGTTTTTGATATTTTTGGACCAAAATGTATTTTCGATGCTTCAAAAAATTCTAATGGACCCTCTGATGTCACATGGACTACTTTGAAGATGTTTTTATTACTTTTCTGGACGTGGACAGTATACCGTACATACATTCTCAATGGAGGGGCAGAAAGCTCTCGGACTAAATCTAAAATATCTTATACTGTGTTCCGAAGATGAACGGAGGTCTCACGGGTTTGGAACGACATGAGGGTGAGTCCTTAATGACATAATTTTCATTTTTGGGTGAACTATCCCTTTAAGAGATAGCAAGTTCCTTTAATCAAAAGGTAAGTCAGAGGATCATCAATCACACTCTCTGTTCATTAACATTAAGGCCATCACTACAGTGGTGCCAAAACTGACGTCTTTTCCCTGCAGAATAATTTTTTAATGTCCATGCAGAAAGTGCTGCCAACCCCTTTGTTTTGTCAGGATTGTTATGATTTCTTTTCTTATAATGTAATCTAAAGACCAAACTGTAAATTGTAAAAACTGGAATGAAGGCCAACTGCTGTGCAAGAAAAAATTTAAATCCTGAGTTGATTGGTTATATTTCATGAACCGTTTTTGGACAAAAATGGTCTATTAATGATGAAAAATAAAATGGTAAGGGTTTCTATAAATAATCAGAATGAGCTTTATTCGCCAAGTCTGTGCAAACATACAAGGAATTTGTTGTATTTTTTTAGGTGCTCTTGGTACGACCATACATACATACAGTATATGATCTTGAGAACAGAAAGAACATTTTGTTCTCAATGTTTGCTTATTCTGAAATTAGTATGATAAAAATGGTTTCCATGGATAAAACTAAAAAATTCAATAAAAATAAAAAGTTTAATATATATATATATATATATATATATATATATATATATATATATATATATATATCATAATATATATGATTTTAGAGAATGTATTTTGAGATTATCGTGTCTTCTATCATTGGCTGATTTTTTAAAACTTATTTCATTATTTTATTTCCTGTTTTCTAACATTAGTCCTTCAAGTTCAACAAATCTAGTGTAAATAGCAAAACATTAGTAATTTCAACATAAAAAGAATGTAAAAATGCTACATTAAATTACCCTACCATATACGGTAAAAAAAAAAATAATAAAATAAAAAAAATAAAGACAATGCATTCAGTTTTACAGTAACATATTGTGAAAAGGCTACGGTAAAAGCCTGTTAACTGCTAACATTACCATATATGGTAGGCATAGGCTAGGCCTATATAAGACTATATAAGATTTTACTGTAAAAATTGTAACTTATTATTTTAGAGTTTAATAAAAAATAAAACGAAATAAACATTTACCTACAGTATAACGTTAAAATATTACTGAAATATGCCTCTCATGTTTGAAAAGTATGAATAACTAGGGGAAATCCCAGGATTCCCTGCGCGAATTGTCACATTTGTATAAATTTTATTTTAGGTTTGTTTAGCCTCTTGTGTTTTTACAGTTATGCCCACTAGAGTTTTTGTGATTCAGTTTATGTTATTCAGTTAATGTTTTTAATGCATATTTTAGTGTCGTGTGTTACACTGACGGTTTTTTTGTAACACACATCTGCTTAACGTTACATGTAATATGATCATCATTATCACATCAGTTGCATTTTACAAAGTCATTATGTGGCCTTCCATTTGTCCGTCCTTGTTATTATCACATGTTCCTTTTGCAAACAATATAATAGTTTAAATCGTTCGGTAAATACAATTATATCATTTAATGATAGCAACTGTAAAACATACAGCCAACCAAAAAATGCCATCCCGTAATGCTCGCAACATCGTCACTGCATTTTATACGCTAAAGTTCTGGGAAACACAGCTGCCAGTTTCTCACAATAAACTGAACCAAACATTTTTACAGTGTAGTTTTCTTACCGTGTGTGAAATGACAGCACGTTCTGGCTCATGCTCTCAACTGCGGCTCCAAACCCCACATAAAATTAGTCCCATCACGTCCCTTCTTCATGAAAGGATCCGAAAAACATGAACGATGCATAAAATTCTCAGTTACATCTGGTTTAGAGAACTCCGTGTGTGATAATACTCCTTGAAAAACGCGAGGGTCAGCGCAGCGCGTCTTGGCTCAATCGCCTCAGAAGCCTGAAGTTTCAACTGGACGCATGACGCTCTCTGTGTCGCGAGGAGAGGAGAGCTCCTGTGCGCGCGCGCTCTCCCGCGCTCTCTCTGTTCTCTCTCTCAGTTCAGAACAAACGCAATTTATTTCTTCCGGAAGAAAGTGAGATGTAGAGGAAAGGGATTCCCCTAGGAACAGGTCCAGATTCAGGCAAAACATTCCTAGCTTCTTTCACACAGTCCCTTGACGGAATTAATTTTCCTTAAAGATCAGATTTATGTTCTTTTGAGGACACAGTTTCATAAGATTTTGTGTATTAATCCATTATTAGATGACCTGAGCCCTTCTTCTTAAGATGTGGTCATCTCTGATCATCACCACTGTCTCTGCTGCTCTTCATGAGCTCATCTCTAAGGACTTTTAGTCCACTCTCAACTCTGACCTTTAAAAGATTGATCTTTGATTACCTTAAATTACATCTTTAGCCAATCATAGGTCTCCAACAAGCTTTTATTCTTAACCTCTTTGTTTTGGTGTCATAGAGAACATTGTAGAACAACCACACACTCTGCCTAGGTATTTAAAAGAGGACACATAATAGAACTCTGTTTTTATAAGTTAGAATAACAACCTTTTGCATTTTTAGAAAATAATAATAATAATAATAATAATAATTTTATTCAATATCTGATGGTGTTCCAGAAGGAGCTTCTGCTATAGTCATTCAGCAAACTGTGGAATTATTTCTGCTGTACATCAAACTTATCATATGTATGTCATACATAACAGAGCTCAACATTTTTCATATAGCTTATAGTTTGATGAGAAGCTGCAGCTCATTTTTGAAAAGTAACAGTTTACCCAATAATAGAAATAAAATTTGCTCACCCTCAGGCCATCCAATATGTACAGTAGATGAGATCATTCTTTAAATGCACCACATCACTTTGTTTACCAATTGATTCTCTGCAGTGAATGGGTGAATTAATAACAGCTGATAAAAATACAATAATCACAATAATCCACAAGTAATGGATGAAAGTAATGGACGTAATGGTAAATCTAGTTTATCAATTTAGATGTCGCTATGAAGTGATAAATTGCATGTTTGTGCAAAACTTCAAACTTTTGCTTCCAGCTAAAATATGATTCCTATATCCACAATATCGCTTTCTCCATGGAAAAAGTCTTCTCATCTGATCAAGCACCGTTTACAAGGCAAAAACAGTTCTAAACAAATATGTTGGTGGATTTTGACATGAGAGGACAACAGTGGATGGACTTTTTCACTGAAGGAACCGTTATTATGGATTATGGAAGTTAATGATAGATTTGTTTCCAACAAACATGCAGCTTTTCACTTCACAAGACATTAATTGATGGACTGAAGTCGTGTGGATTACATCTTTGTGTGCGAATCTGATTCTTTGCCAGACATATGATATCTGCATTAGTTTTGTCACCCGGGTTAGGTTGCCATAACAACCACTGTGATGACATCATCACAAAATGCTTTCTGTTTTCCTGAATGTTCCGTTTTAGAACAAAGTAATATCATTCTGAAATATGAGGAGTGAAGGCAGAGTTAAGGCCAAGTTTAACTCCAACCCTTATTAAACCCCCCTAAATCAGCTAATCAAGGTCTTCAGGATTACTTGAACATCACAGACAAGTGTGTTAGAGCAGGTCTGGAAATATACTCTTCAGAACAGTAACCCTGCAGGAAAAAGATCTGAATTAGAGGCTGATGAAAATGACAAACCCAGAAGCATTATGGTGTAAAAGAGTTAATTGCAAATGACTTCCTGTAAGTGGATACTCCTCAAATGATTGTGCAGATAAAGTGCTCAGGCTTATGGTGCATGTAAGCATCTATTAAACCAAGTGCATGCTTTGTGCCCTGTTTGTGTGAGTTTGAGCTGTAGAGAGGAGTGTTCATAGATTTAAACAGATTACTGGCCTATAGTTCCACTGTGACCGCAGTACCATAAAACTGCAACATGGGCAATACACCCTCAAACAAACAAACACACACACACACACACACACACACACACACACACACACACACACACACACACACACACACACACACACACACACACACACACACACACACACACTCACACACACACACACACACTCTCTCTCTCTCTCTCTCTCTCTCTCTTTCAATATCTCTCACACCTGTATACTTAAATGTCATTGACTTGCTTCATCTTGTTTTTTAATGTAATGTTAACAAATATCTTTTGTATTTCTAGATTTTAAAAAAATCATTGATTTTATTAAAGAACACAGCTGCAGATTTTGCTAAATTTTGTTGCATTTTATAGCAGTTTTGTAAAAATACATATAAAATGCTAAGTATTAACTTATTAATTACACTATTATAATTACTATAGACCAGTGGTCTCCAAACTCGGTTCTGGAGGGCCGGTGTGCTGCAGAGTTTAGCTCCAACCCTGATCAAACACACCTAGTTAATAAAGGTCTTACTAGGTACATTAGAAACTTCCAGGCAGGAGTGTTTAGGCAAGCTAGAGCTAAACTCTGAAGGACACCGGCCCTCCAGGACCCAGTTTGGAGACCCCTGCAATACACTAATCATAAATTTGTATTTTTCTCCCTTTTTTGCATTTTTTTAAATTAAATGCTAACTATTAAATAATTAATTATTCTTGATTAATGTAAGACAATCCTAACACAAAAGACAAGATTTCTAAACAAACAAACAAACAAACACAAAGAACAAAAGCACATCATAATAAGGACCAAAAACAGCTTTCTTTACTACAGTAAAGCAAAGTTCATGTGTAATTTGGTAATACTGCAGAAAAGGCTTTAAAGTCTGGTTTTTGCTTGATGACTGTGTGATGGATGGAGGACAGAGCAAAAATCAATGTGATCACTCAGCAAAGTAAATGAAGGGAAACAACACTAGAGGTGACGTGATGTGTTTGATCCACTGCAGTACTTCTTCCTCAAGTAAGTCACGAGCATATAGAGTGAAAAGGTCAACCAAGGTAAAGTTAAAAGCATTGACTTAAAAAAACTTAGTAACATGGATAATATATAACATTTTATCACTTCCAATGCATAGGGCTTGAAAATGACATTTTTCAACATTTGTTAATTTTTAACCAAGTGGCAGAGAAACCATGTGCATAACTTTTTTTTTTTTCCAAACTGAATATTATGTGTTGTTTTAATTTTATATGTACTTTCATATATTTAGGTTCACATTTTTTGTCTGTTACTAAAATGGAATGAGATTATTTGCTTGTCTTCCAAGTTTGTAGAAAATTATTTTTAATCAGACAATAATTAGATATTAGATAATAATTATAATAAGAGTTAAAATTAAAACGATAAAACAAAACATATTTTATTTTTAGCAAATATTTAATTTCACACACACACACACACACACACACACACACACACACACACACACACACACACACACACACACACACACACACACATATATATATATTATAATCAGGCTTGAACTACATTAATTATTATTATTATTATTTTACCTTTGATTAGTATTATACTTTTCAATATAAGTTTAAATGTTGTCGTAAGTCTTTTACCTAAACACGACACAGCATATTTCTTTGCTATTGTCCATGCCTTTTAATAAAACTCATTTCATATACTGACACTTGACGTTATCATAAAAAACCCAGTATATATTATCAGCCTGTGAACAGATGGATGTGTTAAGTGCTTTTAATAAAATATAATTTAAGAGATGCTGGGTCAGCAGATTTGAGTGTAATTGACTTGTCATTCTATGTGTATTTGCGAACATCGTCAGCTACCTGAACACACTTCATTGACGTCTAAATTTACACAATATGGGAAACGGACAGCTTTATGATATAAAAATGCTTCTGCATGCCAGGGAAGGTCTTTGCATGTGTATTAGTGAACGTATGATATTTCACAACCATCTTCCCTTTGTCACCTCAGTTAAAACAATGGATGTTGCTGATTCAGCACTGTGTGTTTGCCATAAGATTCCCTTATCAGCTTCCTCTACCTACAGAACAAGCTTCCTCTGTTCTCATTAATATTTTGCTGATAATAAAGGTTAACAAACTGTTAATTCATTTAAGGAATATCATCCGCCATTTGAATTTGCTCGCCTTATTGTATGTGTGTGTGTGTACCTGCGATCACTTAGTGGTGATTACAGTTTCCTCTCATCAGGGCCAAAGGTTGCTAAGCAACCTCACCCTCAGTTACTGTCCTTTTGGCAGATGAGGCTTTGAATACAGATTCATATATATTTTTAAATTCATAAACGAAAGTGAATACACACTTTGCATGTGATTATTACTGCTGTGCCTTGCTGTATTTGTGGCTAGATTTAAAAATGCTTTACAGTCTCTTTAGTGAATTGTTGTATGCATTTAAATACACTTAGAAAGCCAATAATCTCATATACTATGTTTCTGAAAGAAGTCTCTTATGCTTACCTAAGCTGCATTTACTTTTTCAAAAACACCGTAAAATTGTGAAATGTTACAAATTAAAATGCCTGTTCTCTACTTTAACATATTTTACAATGTAATTTATTCACATGATGCAAAGCTGAATTTTTAAGTAGTTTTCAGTGTCACATTATTCTTCCCTGCTAAAGGTTGGGTTACAGGTCAGGTAGCTCACATGATCACAGGAGCTTATACAAGAAACTGTTTATGTCACATAGATCATTTCAGCAGGTTGTATATTTTGGTTCAGGATAATGAAGGTGTTCTAGTGTTGTTTAAACAGTATTTTGGTTACCAAATCGAAGCAAACAATAATCACTGCATATTCTGGTTGCACAGAGAGCAACTGACATTCTTGTTTCTTAGCTGCGGGTCAAATTATAACGAGCAGTGAGATGTTACTGCAAAGAGAGCCATTAATCAATATACCACTAGTTTTAGTGTATTTTAGTTTAGCTGAATTATTCACATACAAAGGCAAACTAAATTATGTAAATGTAAAAATGTAGCTATTTCATCATTACCTGGCACTTTCCACCAGTAGGGTACAAATTGGTTTCTCATTAATTTTAAGGCCAAAATCACTGTTATCTAACATTGAATAAATGCAGACATACACGCACACAAGTGTTGAATATTAAAAGTTGTGACACCCATTTCTACAGCTTGGCAGGAAGACAAGTAATAATTTCATTCCATTTGTTTTATTTTAAACGCCACACTTTCCTCAAATAGGGTATAAACTGTTCTGGTACTTTTAAGTTTTACTATTATATAACATTAATAAACCAATTTTTGTACCCATCAGTGTCGTTATTTCATTATTTTGACACAATTTGTTTAAAAAAAATTGAAAGTACATAAGCTGATATTGATCAGACGTTTATGGTGATCAGAGGAAACTAACATCTGCAGACAGGAGAGTGTCTTTTTTTAGAGGTTGTTAAAGTAGTTCTCATTGCAGTACTGCCACCTAGAGGTCAACGCTGTTAACCAAATCTGTACAATCACAGACCACAGACATGTAGCATATATGACACACAGTAAAAATCAAACAGTGTTAACAATTTATAAAAACTTTAAATAATAACTTATTTTTAATTATTAAATTGCTTAGATTTAATTACATGTATAGTATTTTAGTAAATGTTCAATTAACAACATTAATGTTAAAAACAATTATACTGTATAAATGTGTATATATATTAAGTTAAAACATGCATGATACATAAGAACAATAGTAAGATGTTAATTTTTTAGTAAAAACTGAATTTCTAACTTAATTATAAATTAAAAAATGCTAATTAAATGATTGCAATAGTAAATTTGTTTAATTTAATATAAAACTTGGTCTAATTGATATATTTTAAATGAATAAACATGACCAAACTATTTCACGCTATTATATCATTATTTATTTTTACTTTCAAATAATTAGAGAAAAATGAAAAATGAATTTTATTTAGCAATGACATATTAAATTAAATTTATGTATGGACTGCTGAAAATTCAGCTTTGGATCACAGGAATAAACTACTTTTTCATTTATATTCAAATAGAAAAGAGTTATTTTTAATTAATTTATATTTCACAATATTACTGTTTTGCTGTATTTTTTTATTATTATATTTAAATATATACTGCTTTTGTGAGCATAAAGAAAGTGAGTTAAAAAAAAAAAACAATCAAACAAACATCTTACCAATCACAAACTTTTGAATCAAGTGTAACCATTATATTCTATTGTTGTGGTTGCATTAACTGATCTCATGCAGTTCGATGCCCTCATTGATAAAGACCATGCAGTGGGATCAGCCTGAGGAGTCCTAGCACCCAGGATGCCATGGGAATATCAGAGATATAGAATGTGTGGAGAAGGTCGAGGTCATGCCACAGGAAACGGGACACCATTGCTAACCAAGCATTAAGAACAGGCCTGTGAGGGAAACAGAATCAGCCTGGTATTTAAACGACCATGCCATAATTTCCATAAAAACAAATTCACTGAATTTGCTTTCAAATTTGATGTTAAGAGGAAACAAAATAATCATAACATTCCTCACACTTCAGAAGTTATGAATTAGGCTTTGAAGGGATACTGCACGCAAAAATGTACACACTTAAAACACACACACAAGAAACACTAGGTTCATACTCAGACACATCTTCACTTTTAGTTTGCTGAATGATTTAGCTTTATTTTATGTTTGATGGTTTTTTGTCTTTGGTTGGAGGGTTAGTTCAAAAAATTATTAGAAGATAGTAGTACTAAGGTGTTGTTGATGACTGCCACTGAGAAGCACAAGAAAGGCAATGACCATCTGAATCCCTGCATACCAGTCAGGAGACCACACCGTAGAATTCCTGCAGACAAACACGCAAAACAGAGTCCCTTTTACCTTTATACAATACATTATATAAAGTTTTATATTATATACAGTATATTATATAAATATCTCAGATATACAACAAGGGTGAATTTGAACAACAAACATTAATGCTCCATTTATATGCTATGGTATTTTTAAAAAAAACAGGATGTTAAACAGTAAGCATTGTGCAGTATGCCTTATTATGCCTTACATGACCTCATGCTCTCCAAAAAACAGATAACACATTTTTTTAAATAATACATTTGTGTGAAATTGTATTATTTTATTAATTTATAAAGCACATTTATAAACAACAGATGTTGAAATATTTGCTCTATGTTGTAGAGCAAATATACAAAATAAAAGACTATACAATATACAAAACACAAGCAGATGGACAAATGAAAATTTACACCCTCAGGAAGAGTTAAAACACAAAGAATTAAAGAATTCTTTAAAGAATAGTTGTATTAGGAATAGTTCTCCACCAAATAAAATTTGCATAAAATTCTTTGGACGGATTTGGAGAAAATTTGCATTACATCACTTGCTCACCAGTTGATCCTCTGAAGTGAATGGGTGCCGTCAGAATGAGAGTCCAACAGCTGATTAAAACATCACAATAATCCACATGTAATCCACATGACTCCAGTCCATCAATTAACATCTTGTGAAGTGAAAAGCCTTGTTTTTGTAAAAAAAAGTAAAGTATCCATCATTAAAGTTTTATCTTTAAATCATCACTTCTGGCCAAAATATCAGTCCATAAACTACAATAATTCTTCCATCAATGAAAAATTCTTAAAATTCTAGATACAGTAAATAAGTGTTATGTGTATCAAAACAATTTATGATTTACTCAATCAGCAGATTGTCTAAAATGTTTAGATAATACATGACATACCTCCTTTTAAGAGCTCTTCCTGTTTCTTTACCTTTTTAGGTAGGAATCTCAGATTTTTCCCAGTAGGAGCTTTCATGATGGAATTGTCAGATGGCTTTCCCAGAAGGGACACACTGAAAAGAGAAAGGAATATATAGTTAAGAGAGTAAATTATGCTTTTGAAAACCTATTTCAGACACAAAACTTAACTAGACAGTTATAATACATGTTTATATTCAAGGATTTTATCAAACATTCAAGATAGGGACAGGGTAAATTAAAAGAAAAAACATATTGACTGAACACTAACCTAAATGTGCAGGACCCATTTTTGCATTGATTATTTACTTTTGGTAATTTTGTGTATGTTTTTGAATTCGTATTATTGTTTATTATATTCATATATACCTCAGTTAGGGAAAATAGAAACTGGACAGAAAGAGGACATCACTTGTGCCCAGAGGAGGAGGAAGTTGACACACACATGCCAGAATCTGTGGAAATAAACAAACACACACCAGTTTATTCAGCTGCACCTGACAAACCCTGAGCTTTAGATTTAAATCATGAGTGTGTTATTCATTACTACTGACAGAAATAACAAAGTCAAAGAAACTAAGTGCATGTGGGACAAATTTAAAGAGTCCAGTGATATACTGTAGAGTCCTAAATGTGCCTCCTAACAGGGAGACATCAATTAATTCTTAACTAAAAATTAACACAAATTTTAAATAGTTTACTTAAAGAAATATCTATAAATTTACAAACTGATGTATAAATAGACTAAATAGATAATAAAATTACTCAGTGAATGTTTAATTAATTATAATTGATTAACTTAAATACATTAATAATTGTAAATACAGACACAATTGGTGATGTGTTTATGTAGTACTGTAATCACAATATATAGATTATTAGATGTTATAGATATTACAGTCTTATATGATTGTATATTTTTAATGTAATAATAATAATAATAATATTAAACACACACACACACACACACACACACACATATATATTTTTCCCAAAATTAGATTCTGTGTTAGATTTCAAGTTGCCAAATCCTCTCTTATACCTGAATGGGACAAGGGACAGCTGACACTGGATCAAAAACAGAAAAAAACTTGCTTTGGTGTGACGTGCCTGAAGAAAACAATATTATAATTTATTTTAAATAGTGCCTCCATCACAGTGACATAAAGAAATTACTCATATATTATACATATGTAAATGTGTCCACATTTACCTGTTTGATGAGTCTGATGACAGTGTTGTTGTCTTGTTGGTTAAACTGTACTGTGCAGGCCAACCCACAGATGGCACTAGAGAGCTGAATTACACTCAAAAGTGAAGTGGTCCAACAACATGTGGGAACCAGAGGATCTAAAGCAGTATTGTCAATTAATAGGTCAGAAACAATGGACAATGTACAGTATACATAACATAACATAACATAACATAACATAACATAACATAATATAACATAACATATTTTCAGAAGCCATTACTCCAGTCTTCAGTGTCACATGATCCTTTAGAAATTATTCTAGTATGCTGATTTAGAAATTTTTATTTTTATTATATTATTATCAATATTGAAAGCACTTTTTGCTGCTCATTATTTTTGTTGAAACTGTGATACACCACCATTCAAAGTGTGGGGTAAGCAAAAAAAACAAACAAAACATCAACAAAAAAAACCTTTTTATTTAACAAGGACAAATTAAATTGATCAAAAGTCACAGTAAAGACATTTTTATGATGAAGATCATAAAAGAACTTTTGACCCTTAGTGTGTGCAAGTTTATAAAAATGTTTCATAAATGCATGATGGAAAATCACACACCAGTGCTAGTTCCATTGTGGCTTCTTAACCCTTAGTAATAGTACAGCACTATAGCCTGCTAATAGGTCACAAAACTGTATCAGTTTTAATGGACAATATGGGGGAAATTTTCATGCCACAATGTTTCATGCTGGCATTACAATCAGTTGGGATTAGGGTGTTTTATTAAAATATTAAAATTAAAGCCATGTCATGTCATAAGTAAATCCATTCTTGGCATGTTATTGAGACAAAGGGAAATGATAAGAGGTGAGTTGTAGTTTAGGCGGATCACCTGATATCACTTTGTAAGCAGATTTTATTGTTGTTGATGTTTTGACTGCTCCCAAAGGCAGCATACGACCTCTCATACTCCTGCATGATACACACCATCTCGCATTCAGCTACACACACACAAGCACAGTTTAGAATGGTGGCTTTGTTTATGATGATATAAATAATTCTGAGCAGTGTAGCCAGATCTCACTAGAAAAAAAGAAAGTAACATGCTTAAAACTAGTGACTGCAGCTTTCTCTGGGAGGTGTTTATGAATCAAGAATTGCTTCATTTTATTCATCTGACAGAGATATTTTTAAGCCATACATATTTTACTTATGTATGTATTTTAGAGTGGCCCTTATTTTTGGAATCACTCCAAATTTCACTGAGATTGAACTACGTTTGGGGTGTGCTCAACAAAATTTTAATTCTGTCTTAATGACCATAACAGCATGTAATTAATAATTATACAAGACCATTAGTAAACTGTGAATTAAGTTAAAAACGAGAACACAGAACAGTGTTGTTAAATTGACATGTAGCGCTTCAGCCGTCCCGAGTTCGAGTCCCGGCTTGTGGAACATTCCCGATCCTGTCAGCCTCTGTCTGTCCCACTTCTCTTCGTGTCCACTTACTGTCCTATCGAAATAAATAAATTCAATCTTAAGAAATAAAGTTCAATTACACTTAAATTACTGATTAGAACTGATCTTTGAAAAATTGCAATCTGATTTAGATTGTGATGACAATCTGACATGTCCTTCAGCTGGAAAGTTCTTGAAGACATAGAAGCAGAATGTTAAAAATGGAAATGACTGTACTGGTCAAGAATGTGAACTTGGAACACAACTGAGATCTGATCTAGATAATTATGATGATCTGACAGTCCTTCAACCACAGTATTCTTGCAGGGAACTGGAAACAGATTTAGGTGCTCTCTGACAATCTGCATAAAGAACTGCATTTGTTTTTCAGGCTTTAAGAGGAGTCCATTGTACTCTTGTATAAGCACAACTCTTTCTTGCATTTGCATTGTTTGCCCAGGTACCAGGATCCTTATTTAAGGAGGCCTGACAGAGTTCATTGTCGTGACATGTTGCCAAGTATGGTGTCCCAAACTCAGAATCTGTCACTTAACTCATCCAAATGCACACACACAGCAGTGAGTAGTACATACACGTACACTTACATGGGTATGGTATGGTTCAACAGTTTGGGGCCAGTGAGATTTTATGTTTTTGAAATAATTTTCTTATGGCCACCAAGGCTGCATTTATTTGATCAAAATACAGTAAAATCTGTAATATTAGTCAATATTATTACAATTAAAAATAACTTTTATATTTTAATATATTTTAAGACAGGGATCTCCAGCCCTGCTCCTGGAGAGCTACCATCCTGCAGACTTCAGTTCCAAACCTGCTCCAACACACCTGTCTGTCTGTGGGACAGGTGGGACTCTGCAGGGCAGTAGCTCTCCAGGAGCAGGGTTGGAGACCCCTGTTTTAAGACATAATTTTTACATCTGATGGCAAACAATTTTTTAGCAGCCATAAGATAAGAAACTTTTCATTTATTTAGCCAAACAATAACAAATAAATGTGGCAACACTAATTGTGTGTGTGTGTGTCTTACTCTGTGATGTGCAGTCTGTAAATAAAGGGACCAGCAATGGAACATTATCAGTCTTCTCCAGATGTGGCCTCACATTCTCTATTCCTTTTGGAAGTTTGGCCTGGAAAAACAAGAATCAGGTTATTTCTATTTTGGGATCCTACTTCCTGATCCCAACAAGTAAAACATGATTTTAGAAGGTTTAAGTAAAGCCTTTATAGAAATCTGAAGTGTCAATATAGTGTGTTTAGGTCCTTGATAAAGACATGCTCCATCATGGTCTATTGCTCTTGACTCGGCCCTCTCTCTGAGACGGTCTCTCAACAGAATTTCCTCCTCTGAAATCAATAAATGCAAATTTAAAAGGATAGATAATTCAGAACCGAACCAGTTAAAATAACTGGTCACAGACAGACATGCATATCTCTGTCTCTCACCTTCCTCAGTCACCGGCTCCTCCACATTATTTGGGTCGAGAGGGAAGCTCTCTGGTAGAAGGGAGATGGGACAGTTCCATCATGTCTCCAGTCCCATTTTCTCAGCAAACACCTACTCATGGGGTGACTCAACCTAAAGTATGTAAATAACAAGAATAAAACATTTGTACAGTCGATCATCCAACATTGTTTGAATAATGAAAATGTTAAACAGCATGCAGCTGCAGTGTAAATGACATGATTTAGGACATGTTTCTAGATCAACATCCTGTGTTGGGCCTGCAAAAACATTTCCATCCAACAATCATAACATGATCTAAAGTCAACAAAGACAGCATTTACCTTTTTATACATGTTCCTGTCATAGTGCATATATTTTATGTAGGGCATGTAGTCACCTATACTTAATCTATAGTATATCATCTATACGACACCTATACTACTGTTAAAAACAAAATAAAGCCACAAGCAGCAATCATCAGGGTCCAAGCACCAATGGCCCATGGTTTCTATTTCTTTGGTGTCACAACAGGAATGTGCTTTTTAGAAAGAACAAAGGAAGTGATTTTTGTAAATATTGGCATTTACATTTAACTCCAAGGCACTTAATACACCTTGCTACTGGTGTCCAGAAACATGGTTTTACCATAGTACATATGTAGAAACAACATTGATACTTTTTTGCTAGTGACACACACACACTATATCCCTTTCTCTTTACTCTGGTTTCACTTTTGATGCTTCTGTTTTCTCACTATTGTGAAACTACTTTGATAAAAGGTATATTTCAATGGAGCATTAAAAACCACAATTTCCCCTATCTGGCTTTACCCAGAATCCTTGGTAGATGGCAGAGGCCCCAGGGTGGGCGGACTGGCTGACATGGGGGTCGAGTGTGTACCAGTGTGGCATGGGTCAGGTGGTCAGAGAGGCGGAGAATGCGGGTGGCGATTCCAGGGTCACAGAGGACCAACTGTATACAGCCAATCCCAGAGGCTGAAGAGAGGGGCCATGACGTTGCCAGCGTGTGTCATCGTACTGAGCCTGACCCTCCAACAAGCTTAACATCTGAAGAATGCAGTGTGAACGGATCTTGAGAATAAATACATAAGATGAGACCTAGTGAGATTTTTTCACAAAAGCAGGCCCATTTTTATCAAAATATGCTGTGTCCTGCAAGCCGACCTCTTCCATTACTTTGTCCCTGTGATCTCTTCACCTTCTTCATCACTTCCTTTTGCCTCTGTCTGTCTGTCTCTTGTGATGAGGTGGACTTGCTAAAGAACAGAATATTTTCAGGGTTCGGACTGGGCCATGAGAGAATGCCTTGCTTATCAACACAACACAGGACCTGAAATACATATATACAACCACACAAACACATATAAACAATTTGTGAGAACTTTTAATATTCTTAAGATAAATAGATTTATTAGATTTGGCCCACCATGCTATATGACAAGTGGAAGGAAAAACTTGCTTTTGAAGCATACCTTAATTTATATTTTTACTTTGGCATAGAAATATAAAAAACAAGGAAAATGAATTTGATGAAAAAATTTAAATGTTTGTTTATATATATATATATATTATATATATATATATATATATTGTATATTTTCATATAATATCATTGGATAGAATGCAAAATTTACTAAATCAAGTTTGATTTTGTGGCCTATTATATTAAAAAGTTTGGAAAACTCTGTTATTAATATTAACATTATTCTTAATATTGTAATTCAATTATAAGTGTTATATATTATTTTTTAATGTGATGTCCAATACTCAAATTAAAGCTTTTGCATAATTAGTAATGTAATTAAAATTCAAACACTAAAATCATCACATTATAATGCACCAATTGAAAAATGAATGAATTTATTTTTATTATTAAATTTTTTGTGTTAGTAAATTAACAGTGTTTTAATGAGATTAGATTATGGCAAAGATAATTTAAAATAGCATCAACACTTATAACATATCCAATACAGACCAATACAATACACCAAAAATACCTAATATTGGTTAATGACCATATGATTACTACCGTGAATGGTTCTTTAATCAGTCAGTACATAAAGTTCACATTTGTTCATACTTGCATACTGATACTGTGACCAATTGCATTCTGGTACACATTCAACGCTCTTATTTCAGCATTGCATTACCTTGATAGAGAGAAAAACATTTACTGCCCCAGTGTCACCCCTTGTGTAAGTGCAGCAGGTAAACTATAACTCTAAACAAATGCACACACTTAAAAATCTATGCATGCCATTAGATAACAAAATATCAAACCACGTGGCATTTATTTTCAAGACTGTCTGTTTGCAGATGCCAACTGATTACTGAATGCAATGACATGCATTCATTTTTAACTGTACTTTAAGACTTTTTGTTTGGTTGCACTTACAGTTACAGATCCCAGGCTGTGTAGAAAACTAGCAGTGTGGCAGAGTGTCGATGTTTGACCCCAGAACACTGAGTAACATTTCTTGCATTTCAACGTCCACATTTCCTGTTCAATAAAATGAGAAAACTGGCATTGCAAATCATTACCAACAATACATCCATTCACATGGTTACAGTTGTGAGCAATAAATATACAGCTAGCTATTGTGTGGTTTCCTCTTTATTGAACATACCCACCAGTCTGCTGGCTGTGAGAGCATCTGTAAAAGAACCAAGCCTCTCCATACATGCACACAAGATCCCAAAGCAGGGGGAAAGTCAGGGGCAACAGAGGCAGAACACCAATCACCTGTAACACAACATTTTATATATTTATTAGGGATGCGTTTTTAAGTTATGGTCAGTATTTTAAGATTTTATACAAATAAAAAAAATAAAAAATAAAATATATAATAATAATAATAATAATAATAATAATTATATATATATATATATATAGATATATATATATATATATATATATATATATATATATATATATATATATATTAAACAAAATTGTGCATTAATTCAATTTTTTGTGAATTGAGGCTGGAGTACTTGGCTTTAAGATATAAAAAATATAATGCACTGCTTAAAGGGGTCATATGATGCGATTTAAATTTTTCCTATCTCTTTGGAGTGTTACAAGCTCTTGGTGCATAAAGAAGATCTGTAAAGTCTCAAATCCAAAAAGATATTCTTTATAAAAGTTAAGGGTCAACCACACCCCTCTAAAACGGCTCGTTCTAACACGCCCCCACATCTCTACGTCACTATGTGGGAAGATTTTTATAACGCCGTCCAAATGTTCAAGAAAAGAAAGAAGGCGTAACGTTTATTCTCTCTGTTGCCTCCGCTGCCATGTTTCGTTTAAGTGAAACTTTGTTTGGCCTTCCAAAAAAGGACATGACTAGAAATCAGTGGTAAAGTTGTATTTCAAAACTGTTACAAAACAGTCCAACCAGAGTCGGCGTCAGAGCAGATCTACTGGAGGGGCATTGGATCATCGGCGGGGGGGCACTGTCGTTTGATAAATATTTTTTTGACGCATTGGCAACATCATAGTAGCATGGAAATCCAGACCTAAATCTGAAAGATCTATATAGAATGACAATTGAAAGATTTAAGGCCCGTTCACACAAAAGAACGATGACTATAAAGATAACGATATTAGCGTCCACACCAGCGAACGATATCTTCTGTTTATTCTAAGCGCACGCTCGTCTGGCGCTTTAAATTCTCGAGCGCGTTACAACAGGATGGATTCTGATTGGCTGTCAATTTTTTTTATCGTTCATCAGCTGGGAAAAAATCGTTTTGAAAGTGATTCCAACGATATCGTTTTTCTTTGTCTTTATCGTTATAGTTGTGGTGTGTGGACGCTGCTGTTCTTAATACTGAAAACGATTTTTAGAACTATAATCGTGTGTTTATCGTTATCTTTATAGTTATTGTGCTTTTTGTGGTGTGGGGTTTAGAATTTGGTTTTTTTTTAAAAGGTTGAGAGATGACTGTGCTGGTGTTTGCTGTTTTGCCGACCGGATACGGTTTCCAATGATCTATATAGAATGACATTCTACCCTATAATGTTAGCTCCAATGATCTATCTATATAGAATGTCATTATATAATTTTTTTTTAAAAAATTTTTTTTATACCTGTCTTGATTCCTAATACACAACCAGATGACGATTGTTAGGTTTAAACGTTCAGGAATACGATTCAATATAAGGTTTAGTATAGGCAGGTTCAGCACTCAGCGATGGGACAGCGACTCATTCTCGCGTTACATTTTTGGGAAAATGTACATTTTTTGGGAAACGCGCGAGGAATTGCGGCTAACGTTTATAACCTTGCACGTAGAGAGCGCTTTTAAGAGCTAAGATAGGCTAGGCTACATCGAGGAAACCCTGCCCAGAACACATAGCCTAAACAACAGAACAGGACAGAAAATAATAATATAAATATAATATAGGCTAAATAAAAAACATAAAATTGGCCTACAATGAATAGCTATATATTTTTTATACTTAAATAATTTACAAATTACGACGACAAAAATTAACAAACACTGAATCAGTTTGAAGCTTTGAAAAAACCGGCAAAAAAAATGTCCCCATCAGACAAAGTGTTTTCGTATAGATGTTTCTGAAAACTTAAGGCTTTTTTTCTTAATAAAACGAGTTGGACATCATCACACAAATGTCTGCGTATGGACCAACAGAAGACTAAAATTCGCCTGCAGAGAATAAGGATGTCACAACAATAATGAGCCACTCACACAGGGTATAAGGTTTAACTGATTTTGTAGTTTTTGATTTGCGTAGAATGCAAATTCTGTAGAACTTGAGAAATAGATAAAAAAAAAGAAAATACAGGAAATGGAAAAAATAAAATACAGAAAATACAAAAGTGTGCTTCAACAAAATAAATAATTTCTTTAAAACACCGTTTTTTCTTAGGGTTTCAAGGACTTTAAATACTCTAAAGGACTCATTTTCTAAACAAAATAAATAAAGGACAAAAATAAATGTATTTTCTGCTATTACTTTATGCTAATACTTGGTTTTAACCTGGGGTTACACACCTCCCAACAGTTTATGCACGCCACCAAGCAGAAATGACATAAGGCCGTATATCTTTACAGACAGCCAAGTATAAAACACAAATGCAGTTAGAACCCACAAACATTCATCAACAATTCACCTGTGTGTTTTTTTTTTTTTTATAATTAGCTGCTAACACTGTCTATAATTAGACGGACAAACTGTTCTTCAACTTGAAATGGATTTTTCGCGCGCGCGCTGCAAATCAAATGTAACAAGTTTACTCGGCGACCAATAAGCATTCACCATGACGAAGCCTAGTAACGTGCCATGAGCAACCAAAATTATGCATTTTCCCCCATTCTTTTTATTTTATTTACTTTAAGTTACAGTTTGAACATTTAATATTAAAATAATAACTAAAAGGGATTTTTTTTTTTGGGCCACGCCATGGCCTGTAGGAGGGGCATCAATGACCGCTAGGGGGGGCACGGCCCTCGAATGCCCCACCACAGCGCCGGCACTGAGTCCAACCCAAATATTCCGATGTGTGCTGCGCATTTTATGGAAAATGAGGACTGTTTTCTGAACCAGTAGCCTGCAATGCGTCTGTGGCACAAAAGCTGTTTCCATAAAGTTGGGCAGTTCAAACTTTGCAAGGACAGTCTGGCGCTTCTCACAGCTTGTAAGTAACAACGTAACGTTTTTTATATTTAAATAATTTGTCAATGATGATTCAAATGCGAGTTTTAAGCAGTAGAGTAGGCTTGTTGTTTGTTGTTTCTCAGATCACAAATGCAGACATGGTTTTATGTTTACGCAGCGCAATACGCAACGCAACGCGTAAAAAGACAGTATAAGTCATTATAATCAGTAATTATGTCCCCACTGGATTCAACAAATGCCTTGTTTGTAATGGGTTTTATTTGTCTCATCTAGTGATGTCCGGATCGTGAACAAATCTTTCTATTTAACCGAATTTCTTAGTGAACCGGTCGAACCAGTTCACCAAATCTATCTGAATCGTTTGAAACAGTTCGTCTCCAGTACGCACTTATCCACAAATAACTTAAGTTATTCAGTTTATAAACGTGCCTTACACTCCTTCTGATGCGAAATAAACCAATATCCCGAGTTATTCAGTTAAGTACATTGACTGAACTGCTAAAAGAAAGCGATGATGGGATGTGCACGAGCAGAGCAGCTGGACTGAGTCTCGTGCTGCTGGCCTGGGAGACGGCATAGTATGTTAAGGGGCCGTAACATTTCCGTCACATGCTTGAGGCATTCGGCCAATCACAATGCACTGAATAGCTGGCCAATCAGAGCACACCTTGCTTTTCAGACCGATGAGCTTTGTAAAAATCGACGCGTTTAAGAAGGTGGGGCATAGAGGAGAAACTACATTATATGGAAAATAATGTGTGTTTTTTAACCTTAAACCGCATAAACACATTGCATTACACCAAATACACAAGATAATGTTCTTTTTAGCAGCATCATATGACCCCTTTAACAAATAACTAGTTAGCACTGAAAAATACTTCTAATATCAGCATCATAGGACAGATTTGATGAAAAACAAGGAATAGTTAACCCAAAAATTAAAATTACAAAATGTAACAGATTTGGAGAAACGAAGCAAGTCTCACCAGTAAAAAAGGCACTGGGCCTCCCTCTAGTAAACTTTGCACTCATTATCCAGAACGGAGACAGGTCTGTGTTGAGAGAGCTCCAAACACCTCCTACATAAAAAAAAAAAAAAAAAAAAAAACCGGTTAAAAGAGATGATGTGCCAAATTCTGGGCCTTTTTGCAATAAATCCTACTCTTGTGAACATCCTGGGGCTCTAGTTTAGGGTCTAGAGTTTAAGTGTATAGAATATGCTTTACCATTGTTTATGCTAATTTCTGTCATGTTGTTACAAGCTGCTCCAGTGAATGTGCTGTGGTGAGATATTATATTGAATGCAGTCCTTAAGCTCTTAAGTCCCTCTCTAGGATCTATGTTGTGGGCCTGATAGATGAGCTAACATTTAAAGACTCTTATTCAAAAGGGAGTACAAGAACACCAATGGAGCTCAATAGTGCTTGTTAGATGAAACCTTTTCCCTTTTACTTGTAGTTTAGGAGAACCATCTGATACTAAAATAAAATATAATTGAGAACTACATTAAATTTCCTGAGCTATCAAAAAGAATAACATTTTCCTGTGGTAAGGCACTGTGGGATAAAACAACATGCTCCTCTTCATGTCCTCATAAACCAGAGACAAGCCAAAAAAAAAAAAAATTTCAAAACACTATTTTTATGCCTTTGTACAAAGAGAATTTAATTTCCAATACTTCCAATCATATGATTTAACATGTATTTTTTTATTTTTTTTTATTTATCTGTTAAAAAATGGTATAAAAAGATGCAAAGTATTGCCTTGGGATGATTGGAGGTGAACTGTATTTACATAGCCGTATTTATTCAAAATAATGTTTCAAACAAAAATTTAAATTCAGTTATTTATCCATCTTCCTTTGTTTTCCAAAGCTGTATGACTTTTCTTTCAAAATGAGATGTTGTTAAGAATGTTCACACAGTTCTTTCACATATGAATGCATCGGTTAAGCTCAAATATGATATATAATAAAACCGTGCCTCTTTTTATTTTATTTTTAAAAATATTAATGTGTTTCAGGCAATCTGTGTCTACTCTGATAATCTTTGCTGGACATTTATAATTAAATGGAATATTATTTTAAACACAATCCTACCTAAATACTGTTACTAACTTACTACTACTAAGTAAGTACTACTGTAAATACTGTTTTGTTTTTTGCTACAAAAGAAAATCATGTCTTGTCACTTTTAGGTGAATTTTTAGTTGAACTATTCCTTTAAGTGTTTATGTATGTTCTAACCTGAATTCCTCTTAGTTCAGTTGGCGCTTCACTGCCAGGGCGTAAAGAGATGATTTCACCCTCCACGAGGAGACTGACAAGTAGATTGACCAGTTTCCCATCATGATAGGTCCACTTTCCTGACACAGCCGGGGAGGGTGGGGCAAACAGGTTCTCTGTACCTCTTAACCAGTCACAGGAAGGATGCTTCAAGAACTCTGTGATGCATTTGAAGGGGTTAGTCATTTTTCTTGACAAGGTATTCAAACAAATTCTCTACAGGAAAAAAGATGAAAGATCATTTAGAGCTAGTTGCAAGTATATTTCTACTACATTTAAGCATTCTAAAAATTAAAAGAAATAAAATAAATAATAAAAGAAATGTCCTGGGTTACTTGACTGTAGCCCTGTACCCTGAAAAAGTGGGAACGAGATGCTGCATTTCAATAACGCTGATGAGAGCATTCTTTGTTTGACCGGTTGTGAAGCATGTGTGCCAACATGCCACGAATTGGCTTAAATGACCTCGGTGGGTGACGTCATTTGATTACGCGCACCTGCAGGTTATAAATAGACATGAAACGGACATACCTTCAGGTTCAAACCTTGTGTGAAGAGACGCCCAGTCATGCCTACAGTGCGACATTGAGACGCAGCATCTCGTTACCGCTTTTTCAGGGTACAGGCCTACAGTCAAGAAACCTGAGACGTTCCTTATCAAAAGCTACTCTCGATGCTGCGTTTCAATAACGCTGATGAGAATGAGAATTCCAACGCTGCCGCACTGGAAGTGTCTGGACCCCCCAAGGTTGTGTAGTGTGTGCACTAACACTGAAGAGGTCTCAGACATGACTTTGGGATGTTGACTCAAAGACACATGAGCCTGGAGTAGCATGGACATCCAAACTATAGAATCTGACAAATGTGTGTGGAGAGGACCAGCCTTTCGCATTACACACTTGCTGCAATGGGACACCTCTTGCCAAAGCCGTAGAAGATGCAACCTCCCTGGTTGAATTGGCCCTTACTCCTAGAGGTGAAGCTTGACCATGCAGGGCATGGCCAGGACGTGTCCTGGGAAAATGACACGTTTGGTCACCCTACTTAAACCATATTTCTTAAATCATATATCACTGATGAAACATATTTTGTATTACATTAAAATAAAGACCAATTAAATTAGCCTATTCTACCTAGGTTTGTATGTGAAGTCGAAATCTCCCCAACTTTGCTTTAAAATGAGTCGCAAAATCTCCTAACCAATGATCAAATTATCAAAAAATGGAAATCACTTTCGTGAAGTGACCTTCGCATGTTCACTTTGCTAACGGACTTCTGGAAAGGGCCTTCGTGAAGGGATTCAGTAGTTGTTCCCTTTTGTTTGGAACATTCCTGAAGTGCCCTTCGAGGCTGTAAAAAAGTTGTTTGGAATTCGCTCCTAATATCTGATTGGCTGGTAAGTGGCATTTAACACTGTATAACTTGAGACAGCTATGACTTTAATTGTCCATTAATTGTGTATAGCAGTACATGCTATCCCTCCTTGTCACGTACTGGGCAACGATGTGGCGTTTCACAACACAAAAAATGAAGATAGCTAGATTTGAAAGCATGAAGAAACAGATCCATGGCTCGGCAGAGCTATGAAAACGCCTTCTCACTAATGCTCCTGCCTGTGCTCAGGTCCTTAAGCAGGTCAGCCTGGTACGCCTGCAGAACCACCATGGTATGCAGGGCAGCACCAACCTGACCCACTGCTTGAAACTCCTTCCCCACCAGCGAGGATGTTAATCTTCAAAGTGTGGTGGGGAGTGTTGGCTTCTTGAGTGACAATAAACTCCCAGGGGAGAGATAGCCTTTGAGTCTTCCACCTAAGGCATCGTCACATATCCCTGCGCCTTAGCACCCACAATAGTAGAATAAGTCGACATTGTGGGTATAAATATTCGTGAGGAGTATGGCTTACTTCATGAATGAGACAACTCGTCATGGCGATCTAGGAAAAAGGGGAGAGATCAATGCTGGGATCTCTCCCCCTGGCCACCTGACAGAAATCTGTTGTGTTACTTGGAGTGACTGGGGTTCTCTTGCTCTTGTGGCCAGTCCAATTTAAGCCTGGCCATAGCATTAGTCACAACCTCCAGCAATTCCTCAAATGCTTTGTCATCGCATGAGGAATGCTCAGAGGCAGCAATCTCCATTTCCATTTCGCCAGATGCAAGAGAACCCCAGTTTTCGGCAGTGTGCTCTTCCCCTAGGCACTCCAAGCAATAATCAGGCAGATCGTCATCAGGGATTACTTGAACACAGGGTGGCAAGCATCTCCTAACCGAAGAACTAGACATGATCCATTTTTTTTTCTTTCTCTTTTTAAACAAAGAAACAACGGACACACACACACACACACACACACACAATGCGGTCTCTGAAGACAAGAAAACCTGAAGGTATGTCCGTTCACATCTATTTATAACCTACAGGTGCACATAATTAAATGAAGTCACCCACCGAGGTTTTTTAAGACAATTCTTGGTGTGTTGGCACACATGCTTCACAACTGGCCAAACAATGTTCTCATCAGCATTATTGAAACGCAGCATCAAGAGTAGCTTTTGATAGGGAACACTGTAGGGAACACACTTAATTACATTTCACTGCTGGTCATGTACTCTCCATATAACCATGTATGTGACAAATAAAAATCTTGAATCTTGAAGCTATAATTTGAACGAATTTGGGAAAATATCTTCAAAATAATTAAACATTATTAAAAAAAATACATTAAATTTTATTAAAAATACAATTTAAATTAAATATAATTTATTATTAGAATAACTTAATATAATTAAAATTAACTAAGTTGACGTGTTTATACTTAATGATTATATTCATGTACAACACAATTTGCAAGGAACTCCAGGATATTACAACAATACTCTGGTACCATGATACAAAAAATCCCTAGGTACTTCAAGCACTTTTGATACTCTTTAGGTTGAAAAAAATCTCATTATCTGCAGTAAAGAGTCATTCACAAGCATGTGCAGGTATTTTCATTGTTGGCCAATGAATGTATCAGCATGTCTGAATTCAAAGTAGGGTTGCCAGGTCTGCAAAACAAAATCAACCCAATTGACTATATGCACAATTACTTCCTGGTTTTAGATAAGTCAGCTCAGTCATTTCTGGTCAACAGTCAAAATCAACTGTGCTATAAGAGGAGTGCCCTTTGCTCAGTTTCTCTACATAATTTAATCGCAATTAGAAGAAAAGTTTTGTTTGTCTAAGAGGACCAAACGTCCATGTACTGTATACAGTTTCAGGAAAGATAAACACAAGTGTAAAAATGTAGGCGAGTGAATCTGCTAAAATGTGTGGCAAGTCATTGCTATGATTTAAGGGGTGGTCACACTGCCCTTTTCTTTCCATTGACTTCCATTTATAAGCATGCAAATGCGTCAGACTGGAAACACAAGCTAGTGTAAAAAGTTTCGCATTTTGCTGTGTTCCAAAGTTCAAGCTTAGTGAACTCTAACCTGCGAATTCGCATCACCAGAAACCGTGGGCGAATTCCAAATGGAAATGAGCATCCGAAGGGCAGAACCCTTGAAGTATGTTCTTTGAAGGGTGCAGGGCATTACTGTCTTGTATAAGTGTTTGGAACTCCCTTAGTGAATGACTGCGTGCAGCATTGAGCACTCCATCAGTTTTTGCAAATAAATATTTATTATTATTATTTTATTCAAATATTGTCTAATTGTGTCTTATTTACTGTTAAACTTTTTCAAACAACTTGCTTAAACTTGCTTACACTATCACCTTAAATTAGGGTGACCAAATGTGCCATTTTCCCAGGACACGTCCTGGCCAGGATTTCTATATTGCTTAAAATATCCAGGTTTTGGCTTTGGTTTCCTGTTTTCATACTTAATAAAGGTAATGATCGTTTGACCAAAAACATGCAGACATTGTATGTAATCGTCCAATCGTGGTGCATGAGAAGGTGGGATCTACAGAGAACGGTCAAAGCGATGCTAATATGTGTACATATTAGTGTTCGACTTGAAGCAGCACTGAGCGTACCGATCGGTGTATGACATCAAAGTACCGTGAAAGCGTTTCAGAAGCACAAGAAGCCCTCTGCTCTCTAGAGCTCTCATGGTACTTTGTCATACACCAATGGGTCTGCACAGTGCAAACAAAGCCAAAACGTGGATATTTTAGGCAACATAGAAATCCTGGCCAGGACGTGTCCTGGGAAAATGACATGTTTGGTCACCCTACTTAAACCATATTTCTTAAATCATATATCACTGATGAAACACGTCAGTCACGTACTGGGCAACGATGTGGCATTTCACAACACAAAAAATGAAGATAGCTAGATTTGAAAGCATATAGAAAAAACTATCCAGTCTAATCGCTAAGTTACTAATTTTCCAGATCTTTTTGATCATGAATGTGAGCTAATGACAAAATGGTTATTTTCTAAATATTGTATTATTTTATTTATGCTATTATTATTATTATTATTATTATTATTATTATTTAAGAAAACATAACTAGGATACATACACCATTAAGTATCCCAAACTATCAAAGAGCAAACTCTGGACAATAAAATGTTTTTTTTTTTTTTTTTTTTTTGGCAGGAAAGTAGATGCCCTTATCAAAAAGTAGTATACTTCAAGTTCATTTTATTAAGTATACTCAAGTAAAGTTCAAGTATATTTTTAAGTATACTTTATGTAGCAAGTATACAAATATCTGTGTTCTAGTAGTATACTTGTAAGTGTACTGTTTCAATACTTCTTGGGACTAAATTGACCCACTTTCTAGTATACTTTAAGTATAACAGTAGCAAACTTTGAGTACACAAATAGTTTACCTCTATGTTTGTAATTTGTACTGCAATACACTAAAAGTGAACTTATAGGCATACTGGTTTACTAAAATACTTTGTACACTTTGAAGTATAGTCTCAGTAAACTACTAGTTTAGTAGTTTTATACTGCAAGTATACTCATAAGTTTTCTTTAAGTGAACTTTACATCATACTTTAAGTATACTACCATGTCCCTATTTAGGTTTTAATTTGTATATATTTTGTTATATGAATATCTGAACATACAAAACAAGAAAAACATTTTATTCTAGCTTCATGCATTCTTTTTTAAACTTTAATGTGGGTAAGTTTCATAAAAAATAAAGAAATAACATTTTGAACAAAAAGCTGAAAAAAAAAAAAACTCTATGAATTGGATTCAGAATGATAATCAAAACGTAGATGGAGTCGATCGACACCCCAAAGCTTGACTATAATTATTACCTCTTCATTGGTCGACATTTTATTCCATAATGTTACAGTTTTGATGCGGTTTCATGTCAGATGTTCGTGTTACATGTGTTGTTGTTTCTTCTTCTTCTTCACTTGTGTTTTTTTGGAAATTCTGTACAGAAGATGTGTACTAGCACCCTCTAACATATAGCAATGAAACACAGATTCTAGGAGCACAAGTATAGCTCAAATATATTTAGACTTTTTGTAAGTATAAGTCAAGTATACTTAAATGTCATTTTAAGTATATTTCTGAGGAGTACATAAAGCCTGTTCCTGAGAAGTACATAAAAAGTAAACTAAAAGCATTCTTTCCTATTTTTAATTTAAAAGAAGTATACTAATAGCACACTTGTATAAACTTCTTTTTCGTAAGGGTGAGCATGCCTAGTCTTGCACAAGGTCAGAGATGATTAAAACGAATGATGCAGTGGTGATGTGTGCTCATTAGGGTACATGTATGTGACTAACCCTGTAAAGTGTTCAGTAAAGTCTCCACTCTGCGGGGCATCTCCTCTCTCTTCAGCAGCTGTAGAACAGTCATGGCAACCAGCCCAGCCAGAAGGAGAAGCAACACTGTGCATCCACCAATCAAAGCTGTGCTGTCACTATGACAAACATACAACAAGATAACTTATGTAACATTACAGATTTTATGCAAATGACAGATGTTTTCCTGTTTAAGATAACCTTTTAAGTGGAAAAAAAATCAATGCACACACTTATAATATATTAATTTAGAGTATGTAAATGTGTTCCCTGTTTGATTCAACCACATGGCAGATGATCAGACTTGTTGGACACAGGGTTGTCAGTAAAATCCCTGACCAGTGAAGACTGGACCAATGTACAGAGTGATGCAGAAAACATGTGGTCCATGCTGTCTGAACAAATCACATCAAAAGGTGACCTTCTGTTACGGTATAAGGTTGCAAAAGCTCTTTTGGAACCTTTATTTTTAAATCCATTACGAATATCATGCAAGCCCACTTGCCTTCCAGTGGCCATCTTTTATACAGTTCTCTCTGTGTTGTTGTAGGACAGAAGATAGTTGAGTATGAAACTGAGATAGAGCTCCCACCGAGGACAAGCCGAATTTTCTCTAATAAGAGATATGTTACAAAAACCGATATGCATGCAAATCATCAGTGAAATACGTAGATTCCTGCTGTGACACTCTTTGAGTTGTTGTCAGTAAAACCCTTTAATTAAACAAACTCTCCTTTCAAGAGGACATAATTGATAGGTATGTTGTCTGTACTTATGATAGGTTTTACAACAGTAAAAGTTTATTGCCAAGAGTTTTTGCTTGCAGTTTCTAGACAGGTTTCGACTTGTGTTTTAGTGCTGGGGATTTTCCTGTGTCTGTGGATTATATCGTTACACCAGTAGGTGACAACAAGTGACTGTCTGTATGAGTGAATCATTCAAAATTGTTCAAAACTGATTAATTCAGATACAAAATAAGCATCTTTAGCCAGTTATTGGATCATTCATCTCAAACTTTATACAATCTCTAAATAATAATCTTTTTTTTTTTTTTTTTTTTTTTTTTTTTTTAATTATGAATATGAATTTGAATCTGCATTGAATGTGATGAGATAAAAAGTTATTTTAAGGAATCGTTCAGAAAGGCTCCCAATTACAAATTCGAGTTACTGATTGAATCTGTCTGATTTTTGAATCATGTTCTGAATTGCAAGGTCTTTCTCAAAATGAAGCAAGGTTCACTAAATTTAAATCATGGTTGTTCATAAATGACCTCAACAATTACTGATAATACCTGAATTAACCATGCGTTTAAATTGAGTAATTATATTAGCTAAAAAGATGTTCATTATGGAATGGAATGCTGACTTTGTCATGAAATTTTGTAAATCGTGTGAGAAATAGACTTAGCTAGCCTACTTAAAACTACACTAAAAATGAACTAAAAGGTGATTATGCAAAGCTGGTATAATAATAATAATAATAATACAATTCTGACAGATTACTTTAGAAATTGTTCAAACTATGGTACTTGCCATAAAAACAGTTTTATTTGAACTTTTATCTCCCTGCCTGTACGAATCCTCAGCATCACCATCATACCAAATGCAAATTTTATTTTCATAAAGGTTAAATATTCTTCTGGAATACATAATAATATCAAGCACTGAAGGGCACTGTGATAGTTTCTTACATGTTTGTGTATGGCAGGGGGCTGGGGAAATGCTGCCACCAGCACATGTTCTTAGAGATGCCAAATGACTGTCAGCTGTCAGATACTGAGCACTGGAATCATTTCCATGCAAACATGCACAAATCTGAGAAATTAAATATTCAGTTCGGTCTCATATTTAAAGCTTTGAAACACTCTCTTTAAAATTAATCAAGCTGCACTAAGTATAGCAACAGCTAGAGAGAAATTATATATTGTGTGACTATGCACGCTTATTAAATGTCATGTCATCTGAATCAGGGAGGACGTGACCAACATGCATAACAGTCAAACACATGCACAACTACAGCAAGCACTCTTAATAAGGGTCATGTTGTTGGCTCGAACAGAAAACTGCCAGAGGATATCAAATATGTGTCCCCACCAACAAGATTTATAATTTATTTTTGCACACAAAAATACTTTATAAAATAAGTTAAATAGATTCTAAATTGTAGACTATTTTAGTAGCAGATGTGTGAATTGTTTGAATCGTTTTAAACAATTGTAAATACAGAGAGAGAGAGAGAGAGAGAGAGAGAGAGAGAGAGAGAGAGAGAGAGAGAGAGAGAGAGAGAGAGAGAGAGAGAGAGAGAGAGAGAGATGTCGACCGATAGTGGATTTTGATATAATGATAACTAGATTGGACCATGCTGGCCGATTAATCTGGGCGATTGTGGGATTGAATTAAGACAAGCAACTAATTTAATTAAGTGTTTGACCTTTTTTTTTTTTTTTTTTTTTGTTAGTGTATATTATATATAATTATATCTGAGGCATTTGAAAAATGTAATCGAAAGCATGTAAAATTCTGATCTGGTCATAATGCCCACTTTATTTCTCACTTTCTCCCTTCCCTATCTCTCTCTCTCTCTCTCTCTCTCTCTCTCTGTCTCTCTTTCCATCCCCCTCCATTCCCACCGTGCACAGCTGTACTACGGCAGACACACATATTCTCTCAGATTCTCCATCAAAATTATGCTTCTTCAGTTTTCCACTTGATGTTTTTGTCGCTCCAGTTTTTCTGCGCTGAAGGCTACTCATCATCCTTCTACAAATTATTTGTCTCAATAAGCCTTTCCATTACACATCTCCACACTCCATCGTTTTTAATCATCTCCTTTACCATTTTATCTGTTTCCATTTGTGCTTGCCCTTTCTCATCCCTTTGTCTCTGAACTCTTTCTTGTTTTCATCCTGGTCTCATTTCCACTTCACTGTCTGCCTCTTCTTTTCTTTTTCTGTTCTTTTTCAATGGAGGCTGAGGCACTTTACAGTTTCAGAGCGACTGAATGTGATGAGATCAGTTTCCAGAAGGGTGACATCCTGAAGGTGAGTCTGAGTGAGTATGTGTGTGCAGGCAATAGTTTTCTGTGGATATGTAGCACACTTGGATGAAACTGTAAGGATGCTAGTCTGCATGCTGCACCTTTGCAGAAAATACTAGATCAGTTAGTCTGTTTGGTGGGAGTGTGTGCATCAGTGTTATAGCATGTATTTCAGAATGGATATCTGTGTGATTAGGTGATGATATATGAAGCCAGGCAGCTTGTGGGATGGTACAGTACAAGCTAATTCTTGTGTGAAGATAATTTTATAGGCTACTTTATAAAACAGATGTCTATCGGGGAAAACTGTAAACAGAAAACCAGGTACGGTAAAGTCAGAAAGACACTGCCATTGTCAGTTATTTGTTTATGTGTAATTTGAACTTAAGCGAGAGGCGGATAATTTGCATAGGTTTGCAAATAGTTTTTTGTTTTTGATTACCAAATTAAGTTATCTGGGGAATTACATACAGTTACCATGGATACTTGAAAATTATTTTAAATTTCCACTACCTAAGCAAATGGTTTAATTATTAAGATTTAAACTGTCAAAGTCAAAGTATAATTCCAGAACATTTCTGAAAACATATGTAGAAAACTCAATTACCCTACTTTGGTATATGCACTTAAAATAGCCTGATCTAGTGAAATATCCTGGTCCAAATGTTTTTGTCAGCTGAACCCCATTTGATGTAACATATTTACTTGAAGGTATTTGAAGGTAATATTTCAATAGTAAATAAAATATGTAATCTTTTTTAGTAAGTGTTTTATTTAAACAAATAAATATTTTTATTTTAAAATACATTAATTTTTATACATTAATATTTATTAGATTTTTTTTATCTCACACAACCCCAGTGATTCATGAACCATGGTTTTGAAAATCCTATTCTTACATGTGGAGAAATATCTAACTGATAGTGGACATTTGAATACTGATCTTATGCTTATTTTAGGTGACAAACATGGATGATGATCCAAACTGGTACACGGCTGAACTGTTTGGTAGGCGGGGCTATGTACCGAAGAACTATATCAATCTAAGACCTCACACGTAAGTATCACATGACAAAAGTGGCTTATATGTGAATGACAAGGCAAAAGTCTTTAAGGCAAGACACTACAAGCAAAAACATAGATTTTGAATCAAGTCTTGCCTTTCATAATGTCTTGTTTAAGACAAGTATTGTTGCTAGTGGAAAGGTAACATCCAAAATACACTTTTTAGTGTTCATGTTATTGCACTTAATCTATTTTTCTCTGTATTTTATTAACAATAGTTTAATTAAAGGCCATTTTCTCAAAATTAGTTGTTTTCTGTTGGTGGGGGTTGGGAGTTATATGGTTTTCATATATCACACATGTTTTCTAGCTGTTTTACAGTAATTTCTGATTTATGGGGTAATAGAAAGAGATATCCAAAACCACTTCTGTATAAAACTTTTAATATGTCAACACAATTAAACAAGAATTCTGAACAAATGCATGTAAATTTGCATATTTAATTAGATAATGCCTTATTTGCACATTTCAGAAAATTCATAATGTAATCAATATTGGGAACTATGCTAATATCTATAGCTATTTTTTATCCTATTCACCTTGGGTGTAGTAATGTTTTGGGTAACCTTTGCAGTCTTTATTTTACATTTTCTTAGAGGGAAATTGTATTTCTAGCCATACAGTAATAAAAAAAAACCTTACAATTCAAGTGAAGACAGCTTAGTCTTATGTTCAGAGTCTGTTATTGTGATGTTTTGTGCAGAGATGCTGTCTGAACTGGAAACTAGGACATTTCCAAAATCCATTCATTTTATATTTTTCACTTTTACCTTATTTGTAGGTCTGATATCTCTAGTAGTCTGTGGTCCACAAAGCATTTGGTAGGTGTTGCTTTCTCCGTGGTTCTGAATGTTGTATTTGTGTTGGGCAAGGTGGATGGTGATTGCATTAGCTGGAAAGGTGCTGCTGGATACTCAGCTTGAGCAAGTTTAGGGTTGGGTTTAGGATTGTATTGTGGAATTAATCCGCATCTTCCAGGCTTTAAAAAAAAAGAAAAGATTTTTTAAGTGGTAGGGATTTCCCAGCATTACACCTCACTGTGATGTCATATGACTCACAGATAGCTGTGGGTGTGGCCTTCCCAATGGTGTGACTTGAAACTGAATGATTGAAACTGCTAGGTAAGGACATCTGCTAAGTAAGGACTTCCTTACCCCCTCCAGTTTTACCATGTCATGGAAGACTGAGAACCTTGTGAGGCATCGAGGATTAGCAAAAGTCAAAGTCCAGACCAAACCCCAACAAACATGCTATGGCTTGATCTAAACATGGCAGTTTATGACTGAGAAACTATACCAATCATTCTGAAATAAAAGGATGAGTCAGTTAAAATTCATGATTGTGATAAAAAAAAAGATAGGACTAATTGAGATCAAATGCTGGCTTACGATAAATGCAGCTGAAGCTACTTATTAAGCAAAAGATGGTAGAACGTTTTCTCACAATTAAACAGGTCATTTCACTATCATGCAAGAACTGAAACGTCCAGTGAGAAAACAATGCACAAACCTCTTAAATTTACATTTTAATTCTATAAGAAATTTTATAAAGGGGAATCAATCCCTCTGGGGAAAAAAAATAGATGTTTTTAGAACTTAAATAGAACGTTTAAAAAGTCCACATGGCTTTTTGTGTTAAGTTCACCTATTTATTATTTTAAATAATACTTTCAAGGTCAAAGGTTAATTTCCCAGTGACTGCATAAACTGACAGAATATATGCCTTAAATGCTATATAAAAAGCCTAAATGCCAAATGCATACAGTATATGTAAATGTAATAGTTACTTGTTTAGATCAAGTCCAACTTCAAATCTTATGAGTTTTTTGCAGTTTTTTCCCTTTTATTTATGTGATCCTAAGTTATTCAATAATATGTGCTTCATCTAATGTATTCTCTATGAAATATACATGGAGAGTAAAGTGCTTGAGATAAAACAACAACAACAACAACAACAACACAAAATACTTTCAAAGGTCACACACTGTAAACCTCAAAACACATGAAACACAGACATGAAAAACGACCAACTAACTATTTTAACAGAGGAAAAGACTTATCTGTACTTATCACAAGATACTAAATGTGCAACAAAATCATCAACAACAAAGTAAATATAACTGGCAAATGGTCAAACAATGCAACCATATTAATTATTCATGCCCTGGTGCATTCTGGGGACAGGCAGACTGGGACTAAACCACAAATAAATTTTTCAGTGTAGGCCAGTGAAAAAAATGCATAAAAAATTTAAATTAAAAGAAAGTTGTATCACAATCATCATTTAAAAAATGATTTTTCAGTAGTAAATTAAGATAATTTTAGATAATATTTTGTCAAGAAAATACTATTTCACATTTAATTCAGTGTGTTACTTGCTATTTCTTTTTTAACTATTTGTGAATTTTTCTAGAAATTTCTGAGTGAATTTTTTTTCAAAGTAAATCCCACAACATTTTTTTTCAGTCTAAATATCTTTTGAACATTATTTACTCGATTAAAGAATAATTTTTAAAATGTACTGTACCATTAGTCCCCTTTCAATTCATAAATATACAACATGATGCTAAACTGACGGATGAGTTTTTATTTTGCAGGTGGTTTGTGGGTGGAATATCACGGCAGGCTGCAGAAAATCGTCTGAGACCGCTGGAGTGTGGAGCGTTTCTCATTAGGGAGAGTGAGAGCACACCAGGAGAGTTCTCTGTGTCTGTCAGGTCAGACACTTCCTTAAAAATGAAACCTGCCTTCACTGGACTATACAGAACACCATAAACATCTACACTTCATATGCTACGTTCACTAATAAGGCTTGTTATTATTCTCTGCATTTGCTGCAAATGTCGACAATGGACATGAGTGTACTTGCATATGCATGTTTGTTAATGTGTGTCCTTGTTACCCTATTTGGTTCTTCATTAACACACTCTAATTAGAGTGGAGTGCATGGTAGCGTGTTGCTGTGATGTAATCTTTTTCCTCCCAGCACTCCAGAACCTATTTAAACAGTTCAGAGTTCTCTAGGTGGAAACTGAAACCTTTTAGATATTCCAACTAAAAAGTACATTTTGTAACACTTCCTAGGAAACCTCTACTAAAATAGTTAGGCTATTGCTTTCTGGGTGGTTGCTAAGTGGTTATTGCCCAAGTCAAAAGAGCCTATTAAGTTTCTATCATATTGTGGACCCAAAAATGAAAATTCTGTCATCATTTAACCAATAGTTGTTACAAACCTGAATGAGTTTCTGTCTCCTGTTGAACATAAAAGAAGATATTCTGAAGAATGTGTGTAACCAATGTAGCCATTGACTTCAATACTATAGGGGGAAAAAATACTATATGAGTCAATGGCTACCGTCAGCTGTTTGAAGAATATCCTTTGTTGTGTTCAACAGAAGAAAGAAACTCATACAGGTTTGAAACAAGTGGAGGGTGAGTAAATGATGACAGAATTTACATTTTTGGGTAAACCTTTAAATGTGGCAGTCATATTTTTTCACCTGTTTTATTGTCCACTTGTTGCCAAGCCAATTGCTTAATTAACTGACTTTATGATATCAGGTTTCATTCATTTCTGTGGCACAAATGGTGCAGCACTAGAGCATAATAATTAGGGATCTGAACAACCCCCTAAGTTTAAGTACAAAGAATAATAATAGTAATGCGTTCCTAAGTATCAACACCTTTTCTTTTATTTACAGCTCATGTTAGAATTCTATTGAAAATGTTGGCAAGCGTTGGGAGGGTGGACATAGATTATTTTTAGATCGCTTTGCTGTTCACCTCTGAAGACCTGACCTAAAATGTCAAATCCTACTGAGACAGAGAGAAAGAAATAGAAAGAGAAATCAAGGGACAGTTGCAACACAATTGCAGCACATTGAATCCAATTCTGCCAGATATTATTAGTGCTTCCTAACAAGGCTGAGTACCTGAGGCCATCACAGATGTTTTTGTGTGTGTTTACATGTATGTGATAGAGAGGGAGAGTGAAAGCAAGAAAGAAAAGAGAAGGAAGGAGAGAAAGATACAGGAATAATCATTTATATGTTCCTGTAAATTAACTTTTACAAACCCAGGGATCCCTGGTGTAAAAACAGCTAGAATTGTTTAAGGAACATTAATTAATATTTAGAGATATTTAAAGATTAGAAATGTAAAAAAAAAATTAAGAAAATGTTTATATATCATGTCTATGGACCCTCAGGGGATGTGCTTTGTTGCTGGTGAACAGGTGTTTTGTGTCATAGTTGCTAAATTATTGTGTAATTAAGCACAGCTGGAATGCTGTATTGACTAGTCATCATTAAGGAATGAACATGGGACATTAAATATATTTATTAACTCTGAATGAAAATGGGACATTATTTAATCCGTATTTTGACTTTTATTTGCACTTATTTTAAACATTAAAGTAAATACTTTACTTGCATTTAATATGCTTTCTGTGTATATAAAATCAGTTTTGTAAATTGAGTTTGATGTAGTCACCAAAATGGGATGTCTCTTATTTGACCCACATACAGTATATTATAAACGGTGGGGTCCAAAAGTCTCCATTCAAAGAGCTCATTTAGATTTTATTTATACATTATTTATTTTTAGATTATTTGTTATTTAAATTAATTATACACATCAAATTAATTTGAAAAATTTACCTAAAATGTTCCTATATTTCCAGGTTTAAATTAGATTTCAAATGGAAAATTTTCAGATTTTCAGAAGACTTTTGGAATAATATAGATAAATGTGGTTCTTCTGAACTTTCTTCATTCCTGAAAAAAGTATCATTGTTTCCAAGAATATTAAGCAATTGTTTAAAATAGTTTTAACATTGTTAAAAGTAAGAGATGTTTCTTCAGCACCAAACTGGCATTTTATAATTATTTCTGAAAGATCATGTGACATTGGAGATTATTATTATTTTTTTTTTATCATCAAAGAAATAAATTAGATTAAAATAAAAATGTAATGTATTGTAATCATTTTCAAAATTTTACTACACTGTTAAAAATTGCTGTAAAAAACGACCAAACTTTGACAGTAAAATACTGTTTTCCATTAAAACAGTAATATAGCATATTCCTTCTCAGTGGACTAAAATGAAATAAGTTCACAGTACTAACACCGTTTGAATAATAGTTTTTAAACTCAAACTGTTTGAAGCAATTGGTTTCCCAAATGAGTTAATTTACATGGTAGTATTACGTTACATACTGTAAAAATGAAAAGCTAAAATTAATGGTAGAGGGTTGTAAATTAACAGTACATTACTGGCAATTTTTACTGTATTTTTGATAAATGAATAACCTGAGCATATAAGAGTCATCTGTCAGAAACATAAAAAAAAAAAAAAAAAAAAAAAAAAAAAACTCATACCAACCCCAAACTTTTGAACAGTAGAATATTTCAGCAGTTTGAACCTATAGAAAATGATAAATAGGGTCATTAGTACTGTTTTGGGCCTATAAGAATAAAAATTTAATGTAAATACAGAAACCACAATGCTACACAAAAATCTGAAAACTAATGTGAGACAATTTTGAGTTGGATCTTGTGTCTGAGAATTATTAATATGGGTCTAGTATAAGCCTTATCTGATGACTGTGATTATATTGACTCAGTCTTGCTCTCTCAAAACATGCCCTGTTGTTTTGATGATCTTCAGTGTAACTCAAATACACACACACACACACACACACACACACACACACACACACACACACACACACACACACACACACACACACACACACACACACACACACACACACACAAACCCACATTCCTGAGGCAGTTCCTCATTCTGTCAGCATTTCTGTCTGAACAAGCAGAGTGATCCATGCAGTATTGTGTGGACTGATGAGCATCTATCTGTGTGTGTGTGAGCAAAAACCCACACAGGTTAAGAGCAGGTGTGGTAGGGTGGAGCTGCCGGGTGATTAAAGACACCTGCCGCAGGCACAGGGTGTGCGTCAGTGCCTGCACATTTCTCACTAACACAGAAAACAATTAATAGCATGTTTTCAAATGTCTTTTTCTGTAGAATGATTTATGTCGAACCTTCATTATAATATTGATCAATATCTTACATTTATATTTTTTCCAATGTAATTTTATTTATATTATTTTACTTTTCTTTCTGTAATATTTCATGTATGATAATTTATTTTAATGGAGTTGAAATTCTGCAGCAGAGCGATGATGTCTCAGATCATTATTCAGTCTTGTGTATAATCCATATAGCTAAAGCTTCAAAATCAACTCCTTGTCACAAATAACAAAAAACTGCTTTGTAAATAATCTTCCTGACTTGTCTCAATTCCTCAGCATATCCAATAGCTCAGAAAAATTGGATGTTGTAACAGAAACTACTGACTCCATCTTTTCTAGCACTTTAGGTACGGTTGCTCCTGTATGCTTAAAGAAGATTAAGGAAAACAGTGCGACACTGTGGTATAATGAGCACACTTGCAGCTTAAAGAGAGCAGCCTGGAAAATAGAGCGCAGCTGGATGAAAACAAAGTTAGAGGTGTTTCATATTGCATGGAGGGAAAGTACTTCCTCCTACAGAAAAGCTTTAAAAAATTGCTAGATCCGCTTAGTTTTCATCTCCTAGAAAAAAACAAACACAACCCTAGGTATTTATTCAGTACAATGGCTAAATTTACAAAAAATAAAGCATCAACAGGCACTGACATTTCTCAACAGCACAGCAATAATTACTTTTTTACTTCCAAGATCTTTACTATTATAGATAAAATTCTAACCATGCATCCCTTAGCTATCGTGCACTGTGGATCCAGAGGAACAATTCCACTTATTTTCTGCTATAGGAGAGTAAGAATTGTATAAACTTGTTAAATCATCTAAACCAACAACATGTATGTTAGACACTGTAACATCTAGGCTACTAAAAGAGGTGCTTCCAGAAGTCATAGATCTAATTCTTATCATTATTTATTCGACATTATCATTAGGATATGTCCCAAAAACTTTCAAACTGAATGTTATTAAGTCTCTCATTAAAAAAAACTTTAAAGCTTGCTCCTATAGAATAAGTTTATTAAAGACCAATCATATTTTTTTTTTTGTCAAAGAGACTAGAAAAGGCAGTATCCTCACAGCTATGTTCCTTCTTCGAAAAAAAATGGTATCTGTAAGGATTTCCAGTCAGGATTTAGATCGTATCAGTACTGAGACTGCTCTGATCAAAGTTACAAATGATCTGCTCTAATCATCCAATCATTTTGACACTATCAACCACAACATTCTATTGAATAGATAAGAAAATTATGTTGGATTTACTGAAATTGCAATGGTATGGTTCTAATCATACTTATCTGACCATCATCAGTTCATAGCAGTGAATGATGAGGTATCATATCGATCACAGGTGCAGTATGGAGTACCACAAGGCTCAGTACTAGGACTGCTGCTTTTCATGCTTTACATGTTACCCTTGGGAGATATCATCAGGAAACATGGTGTTTCACAGTTATGTTGATGATACTCAGCTCTTCACAGCCGGACAAAGCATACCAATTTGCAAAACTAATAGAATGCATAGTTGATATAAAAAAATGGATGACTAGTAATTTCCTACTGCTAAATTCTGGGGAAAAAACAGATGTGTTAATTATCAAAAACCTATGCATGTAATAACCTAGAACACTGTCACTAACACGTGATGTCTGCTCTGTCAGTTCTTCATCATCAGTTAGGAACCTAGGTGTTCTATTTGATAGCAATCTTTCCTTTGAAAGCCACGCTTCTAACATTTGTTCATCTTAAAAATATATCTAAGTTATGACCTATGCTCTCAATGTCATAATGCAGAAACGTTAATTCATGCATTCATGACCTCAAGGTTAGATTATTGTAACGCTTTATTGGGTGGTTGCTCTGCGTACTTAATAAACAAACTTCAGCTGGTTCAAAATGCAGCAGCTGGAGTTCTTACTAGAACCAGGAAGTATGACCATATTAATCTGGTTCTGTCAACACTGCACTGGCTCCCTATTAACCATTGTATACATTTTAAAATCTTGCTAATTACTAATAAAGCCCTGAATGGTTTAGCTCCTCAGTACTTGAGTGAGCTTTTATCGCATTCTAGTGCTTCAATCTCAAAACTCTGGCCATTTGATATCTAGAATAGCAAAATCAACTGCAGGCGGTATATCCTTTTCCTATTTAGTGCCCAAACTCTGGAACAGTCAACCTAACATTGTTCGGGAGACTGACACACTCAGTCTAAATTAAAGACCCATCTCTTTCACCTGGCTTACACATAACACACTATCACATTTATGCAATTCAAATCTGTTAAATGATTGTTAGTCTGCATTAATTAAGTCAACCGGAACCGTCAACCTATTCTGAGATTACTGTAGCCACCCTGATCCAGTCTGTATCCAGATCAAATGGTCACTGCAGTCACCCGGATTCAGTCCGTATCCAGTCCAGATGGTGGATCAGCACCTAGAGACAACCTTGACAGCCCTGAATGTCAGCAGAGACCATGTCAACTAGATGAGTCCCAGAGACAGATTCCCCGCAAAGACCACGTCACCTCGACCATGAGAACCAGACAAGTCCCCTGTACAATTAAACCACACCACGCTGGTTTTGTCTATCCAGAGGAGAACTGGCCCCTTAACTGAGCCTGGTTTCTCCCAAGGTTTTTTTTTCTCCATTTCTGTCACCGAAGGAGTTTTGGTTCCTTGCCACTGTCACCTTTGTCTTGCTTAGTTGGGGACACTTAACATCTGGCAATATTGTCAACTTGATTGCACAGATACTATTTGAACTGAACTGAGCTGGATGATGAAATCACTGAATCAATGATGAACTGAATTTTACTGGAAGATTTAGTGTTTACTATTGTATGTATTGTATTGCACTGTATAAATAAAAGTGACTTGACTGATTTCTAAAACTCAGCAATCAAATACTGCACGTACTGAAGTGTAATAGAGGAGCAAATATTAATGCTAATTATGTTTTTGGAAAACAGTTATTGTTTTTAAAACATTTTTTCAGGACATTAAGACAATGCATGTCTTATTGTATTATTGCATCTTGACAGGATATGCATATGGATATCTTCTGAGAGGAATATTCCTTAATCTAGTTACAGGAGAATAAGCACAGACTTGTTCAGAGTCTAATTTGATTAAAGTTATTATTCTACATCGTGATTCAAGAACTTGCTGAGAGCTGAAATGTCAAACTGTGATTTATTAGGCAAAACCTTTAATCAAACACTTTTATGTTCCGATTTAATAAATAGGCAAGTCAAGCCAAGATCTACCCCTTTATCGTGAAGGAAAAAAACCCTTTCTTTCTCTCTCTTTCTAGTTACGGGGACCATGTGCAGCACTTTAAGGTTTTGAAAGATAGATTAGGGCAGTTCTTCATATGGGATGAAGTCTTCAGCTCCATCAACCAACTGGTGGACTTCTACAAAATCAACAGCATTGCCAAAGAGAGAACAGTCTTCCTGAAAGAGCCTGAGGGATCATTAGCTGTAAGAGTCACATGTACATGAGCGCATGATGTTTGTGGATTGAACAGCATTACTGAGGTGCCAAAGTTTAACTCTGGTGAACTCTAATCTGCAAATTCGCAAAGCACAGAATACTTTTGTTATTTAGATTATTTAGTTTTTTCCTAAATTTCAACTTTATTTCTGACAGCTGAATTTTATATTGCAACTTCTTTCCTGTAATTGTTACTCTATTAAACTATTTCTCCTAAATTTCAGTTTTATTTCTTATAATTGTGACTTTGTTTCTCACATTTGTGACTTTATTTCTAACAATTTTTTTTTCTTGTAATTATGACTGTATCTCACAATTGCAACTTAATTTCCCCCTAAATTTCGATTTTATTTCTTCTATTTGCAACTTTGTTTCTCACATTTGTAACTTTATTTCTTACTGTCATGACTTTAAATCTCACAATTCTAGCAACTTTCTCATAACTGTGAGACATTTTTCACATAATTGCATTTTTCCCCCCTGTAATTATGTCTGTATTTCACAATTACAACTTTATTTAAATTTAAATTTTCGTTGAGTACAATTGTGGCAACTTTCTCATAGCCTAATTGTGGGACTCTTTTCTAATAATTGCAATTATTTTCTCCTAAGTAGGACTATTACAACTTTTTTCTCCTAAATTTTGATTTTATTTCTTGTAATTGCAAATTTATTTCTCATAGTCGTGGCTTAATATCTCACAATTGTGACTTATTGCACAATGTGACTTTATAACACGTTGTATTATTACTCTGAAGTGGAAACAGGCTTTCATAGGTAGGACTATGTTTTGTTTGACTGCTGATCCAGTGCACAGTCTTGTCATGTCCGTGATTTGTGTGTGTTTCTGTTTCAGAGGCCACGTCATGCCCATGCCCTCTTTGACTTCACATCTAATCATGCAACTCATCTACGTTTCTTGCGCGGTGATGTCATTGACCTGCTTGACTGTTCGGATGCTCAGTGCTGGAGGGGGCGGTGCCGTGGAAGAGTTGGCGTGTTTCCACCAGAGTACGTACAGCCAATTTACCACTGAACTTCAGCTATGCGTGTCCCCATCCTGTACAGCTAAACTCACTGGATGAGAGCCCAAGACATATTCATCAATTACACATACTCTTCATAGAAGGTAAACTAAGCCTTATTCATCAATGTTCAGTGTATCAGGTGATTAAGGTTTATTAAGGTTTGAATTCAACCTTATGTGTTAAAGGTCAGCATTCTCCCTTGTTGATTGCTTTCAGAAAGCAAATCAAAAAATCAGTTATACCTTGTCAACGAACCAGTTTTGTAACACCCTTAATAACAATTGTAACACCCTTAATAACTACTAAAGGTGACAGTTCAGTGTCATGTACTCATTGATCAGCCATCATCTGAGCTTCCTGTCTATTCTTCATTCAAATACTTTCAAGTCCTTTCAAATAAAAGTATGACATAAGAGTTGGAGTTTCAACCTTGAAACATTTTTTTTTATTGCACTTGATGTTTTTTTATTGATAATACAGAAAAATATCATGCAATTTTTTTTCAACCACAAGTGAACCAGACCTACTATATATTTCCTATTTATTAATTTATTTTTTCTTTACTGTGATAATGCTATACATTTTTTTGAGGATTACTAATGACATTATATTTTTAAATCATTTGCATGTTGATTTCTCTGTAAATACTGTGGTGTTGTGGTGCTATCATAACATTTGCTCTACCAATGCTGTGAGTTTGGGGCAGGGCTATCAATTTGATCATCCATTTGCAGATTTGGGCAGTGTCCAGGATGCCTGTGGCATTTATTTTATTATTAATTCTGTTTAGTGCCACAGAAATTACACACTTTACCCTTTTCATTTATTTGATTTGTATTATTTTTTTTTTTAGTGTTGACATAATTACCATAAATAATTGTTTAGACCACTAGTAATTATTATAAAAATGCTAATTTCCTAAACCATTAAAATTCAATTAATTTAACTATTTCTATAGTTATTTTTGGAGTGAGAGGGGGTTATTTCATTGTTATCATTAACATGTTTGTTCAGGAAGACCTCTGACTGATGTTCTAATGGAAAACAAATGTTGGATCCACCTATACCATGTGCAAACATTTGGGACTCTAGTACTGTTTACAACATGACCATAAAAATAAGCAATAATAAGCTAATATTACTTTTTGAGTGACATAATTAAAATAATTACTCTTTTCTGGTCAGTTTATTTACCACAGGGAATGTGAATTTATTTATATTGACATGTATGATGTGTAAAATATACAGTAAAGTATATCACCAAGAGAGGCTTTGCTGCAATGCTTCTGTTATGACATGTAATGCAATAAAATATGCGGTCTCATCTTTACATCTATTAACATATATATTGCCTGCACACATTTGAGCAAGCATTGCTATTTATGTTGTGTTTAACAGATGATAGACATTTTAAATGTAGAACTTTTGTAGAAATATAGCTATGTCAGTTGTAATAAGTTATGATAATGTAAGGATGTGTACAAGCAAATATTCTGTCTATGAACTATCAACTCAAGGGAAAAAATAAACGTATTTAATGTAAGTGTATTGCTTGTACTTGCTGTTCACAATTGTATTCCAAATGTAAAGGAGGATTAGTGCATCTAGCCAAAAATGTTTTCACATCTTCAAACTCAAAACACTTGGTTTACACATTGCTTTGTGATTTTAATGAATTAATTTTTCATTTGCACATTAACAACAAAACAATATAAATTGAAGAGAAAACAAAAAGTTGAACATGAACAGCAACAAATATTTAACAGTTAACGTTTCATATAACCCACCCTAATTGTCTTTTCTTAAAATCATCTACATGCTGTTCTTACAATCATATAATCTATGGCTACTCTCACGCTATTGTTGAAATAATTATTTAGACACAAATTACACAGTCATTGATGTGCTTTACAGAAAATTACAGTTTAATCACTGGTCATTTTTTTCCAAGAAGCAAATTTGCAGTTAAATTTACACCCACATCTTTGGGAGCATCTAATGAGCATATTTTTTTTTTCTCCAGTCAATTCAAACATATTTATCAACCATATAATAAGATCTTACTATAAGCATAATGTGTTAACTAAGCGTGCACTGTGAGAAAACGCATGGTAATTTATTTTTTGCTCCATTCACAAAGGCAAATATACAGTTATTTAAGGTAGAGCATAAATGCATTATATGTAAAGCTAACTGAACAACTATTAAAACAATCTATAAAATGTCTTACGTAGCCCAATAATTTAAAGGCATTTTATGGGCGCCATGGGATTTAAAAAAAAAAGGAAAAAAAAAAATTACTTAAAGGTAATTGTGACTTCTTATTTCCCAATTAGGGACTTTTTCCTCATAATTCTGAGTTTGTCACATGATTCAGACTTTTTTTCTTGCAGTTTTGAGATTTGCAAGACATAAGCTCTATTCCAAAAAAAAAAACCTTGCAATTGCAAGAAAAAAAATAATTGTGAAATGAAGTACTGTAAGTTACCTTTTTATAATGTATTTCATGGCAGAAAAAAACACTTGCGAGAGGCAAACTCACAATTCTGAGGAGTTTATATTTATATATTTATTTATTTTTGAGTTAAAAAAAAGTGAGTTGCAGAACCATGTTTCCATAGGATTTAAATGACTATTTATAAAAAAAAAAATAATTTTTCAAATTTTAATATCGCTGTGTAATAAGTACAATTTCAAAGGTTTTATCAGAAGTCTAAGTGTTAAATTTGTATTAAAAAGAAAACAAAAAAATGGTGTGTGTGTAGCAGTGTGTGTTACGCATAGTAAGCATAGAGGAAGATGTTGACACAGATGAGAATAATGGCATTGGCACAGCAGAAGCGAGACCAGAAGGGATCTTCTCTGATGCTGGGAATAATGGGAGGTGGTGTCCCGGGTGCAGATCTGCCAGGTCGAGGGCTACAGAACCCAGCGGTGCGAACACACTTACCCCTGCGTACAGCCTCACAGCCTATATTGAAACAAAAATATTGGATGTGAAATTAACTGGCAAGAGAGCCGTACAATAATACCATGATATTTTGATAAATACTAAGGTACTGAATGATTACATTTTATAAACAGGGATTTACATGGTATTCTAAGGTTCTTAAAAGAATACCAATGTATAATCATGGTACAATTTTGAAAACCTGACTTAATATAATTAAAAGGCTTTATAGCCCAATTAAATTAAATATTAATGGATACTGCATTATTGAATGCTGAGATATCTAATTTTAACCTTCATTGCAGTTTTCTAATGTTGTGTTTGGCAACATAATCCACCGTATGCAGTAGGCTGTCTTGCATTCAAAACCAAGAAAATGACGATTGGTATTTTTCTCAGTTCCTTGTGAATGTTCTCACGCATATAATACACTTTTGTTTTGTCAACTGATACACAAATGTAGAATGGCGCCACACCCCGATGAATAGACCACAAGAATCCTCATGAGATCTATCATGCTGTAAGCTCCTCTCACAACTCCGTTCTGTATCAGGAAACTGGATTAGTGTGTGTACAGGTTTGACTGTACTGTACCTGTGAGGTCCAAAATGCCCCCACTATTAAAAAAAATGTCCTTACTAATATAGTGAAACCTGTTGAGCACTGACTAGTCCTTACTATTTGATGAGGGTTACAGTATAAATCAGCCAAATCATGTTTCTGTTTAAATCTAGTATTTCTGTGAGGGTTATGTTTAGCAGTAGAGGTCTGGTTAGGTGATAGAAAATAACATTTATTGTTATAATAAAAACAAGGGAAAAACAATGGAAGTCTATGAGACAGCCAACTAATATAGTGAAACAAACTAAATGTGTGTGTACATTTATTTATTTTTTTATCCCAGCTTATAAATCATACAGAATGAGTTTTTTTGATAATGTAAAAATGCAGAAAGTGTATGGGGTAGATTTCTGTGAGGGGTAGGTTCAGGTGTTGGGTTGGTGTAGGGCAATAGAATATACAGTTTTTACAGTATGAAAACCATTACACCTATGGAGTCTCTCTATAGAAAAGCAGACGTGAGCACATGTGTGTGTGTTCCATACCGTCCGTCCTGCGGCTGAGTGTAGTTACTTTCTGTAGAGGTATTTCTCTCTCAGTGCTGTTGTGGAGAGTCCACCAGGTAAGATTATGTGTCTGAAACAAAATCAAACGCATGCCACTCTAGACATCATATACTGCAAATACACGTCTGGATTTAAATAAATGTATGAATTTAATTAAATTTTAAACAAATCCTGACGGAAGGGATTGATTAAGATTAATAGAGAGGTAAAAACAATAAAAACTATGTCTTTAATTATTAATACACTATACAATTAATATACAAAAACCTCATTTAAGATAATGGGGTCATGTGACAACAATGTAGCATACTGCTGTTTGCATAATGCATACTTGTTCTCATACTGCAGCAAGTACAGCACCAGATTTTTTGTTTTCTTAATTAATAGGAATTAATACTTCTATTCAGCATTAAATTGATCAAAGTAACAGTAAAGACACATGTTATTACAAAATATTTAGAAATAGAAATATTTTAAATAAATGGTGTTCTTTTGAACTTTCTATTCATTAAAGAATCCTGAAAAAAAAAAGAATGTTTACACAAAAGTATTTTATTTTAAAAGCTGTTTAAAACATTAATAATAAGAAGAAATGTTTCTTGAGCATCACAAAAAAAACAAACTTTTAAGTCTTAAGACTGGACATTTACAACATGATACAATAATTTTAAAGTAATTATTTAAATATTTGTTAAATTCTTTTTAATCATGTCCCAATAATTGGTAACTTCTGTACCTGTTCTGAAAGATCAAATTTTAGTTTTATTTTGGAACCTTTAAGAACCTTTAAGAACATTCTCATTAAGATCGTTTAGGAATGTTATAAAATTTGTTTCCAGAAATTCAGATTTAGTTTTTTGTAAACTAGGGTATTATGGGCAGAGCTAAAAATCAACGAAATAATTTTTCAAGAGAGACATTTACCTGTTCATCAGTGGGTGGAGGGGTCAATAGACTGATCACCACCACAACAATAGCAGTGAGGCCGCAGAGTATGATGGCAAAGTGCAGGTAGTGTACACTCCTTAGGACGGAGGGAGCAGGGTCAAAAACACCACAGCGGGGTGGAGGGAATGCAAACTCTAGAATCATCCGTGTCAATCCCACCACTAGACCAACCATCAGGCCCCAAAATGCTCCCTGCGTACACAATACCAAACAAACACACGTTAAGAAGACTCTTAATTTTCTTGGTAATCGAACACATGAATCGAACACATTGGTGTTGCTAACACAATGCTCTAATGTTTGATCTCCAGAAAGACTTCACAGTTGCTCTACTCAGTCTACTAAAATCAGTTGTTCCATTTACTCAGTGTGCTACATGAGTGTGGTAGACTGTTAAACGAATTATTTATTTTTAATATTCATTCATTTCAGGTATCTTAAATTGGTAGGATGCACTGAATGAACTCTGAGCTGAGATTCCTGACATGACAGGCTCTTATTTACTTATTCAGTGTACTTAAGGGTGGAGTGAGGTGTGAAAGTCCCTTGACAAGCGTAGCAATTCCTGTAAAGTATCACTTATTTGTCAGTCATATTTCAGTGATATTTATCCAGGTGTTTTGCCAAACAAGTGTTGCGACAGACAGTAGATTTGATCTATTATGCAAGTTAAACTGATTTTATTCTTGTATATTTTGTGTCACTGACTCACACAGATGCGCTTACACAAATGCATTCACTGTAATGACCCTATGAATGTCACCTGGCCAGTTTTAGTTACTTTAGACAAGCTTCATTTTCTCAGAGAATGTTAAACTATACTTAAAGTTCTGTACTTACTGATTTTTTTTTTTTTTCAGAGCAAATATACTTATCTGAGATCTCAGTAGATAAAATGGGTATTTCCTATTTGCTGTGGTGGATGGAGGATTACTTTGTACTAAATGACCCTTCGGGGTAAAAATTAACAGGAATGTTCAAATCCCACCCTCCCAGTTTTAACGTTCTTAAATGTTTTGTTCAACAGGTTTTCATTATTTGTTAAACTGCTGGGTTAACAGCTATTATTTTGCTAAGTTATAGATAATGTGAGCAGAAATGTTGGTGGATACAGTAGTTTTGTTCTTTGTAAAACATTCAGGATAATCAGGCTGGTACACCGCAATCCTTCTGAAACATTTATTCTACGCATATTTGTCAAAACACATCGGGTTTTTCACAGGATCAAATGAATGAGTCACAAGGTCTTTTTTTCTTTTTCTGTATTTTATGCACTCTCACACAATGTTACTCTTGTTTTAAGAATCTATTTATTTATTCCCAGCAATGATCTCAAGGAAACAGATCTTTCTACACATCCGTCCATCCATCCTTCTATTCATAGTATTTTATGTATCTAGTTTAAATTTTCTTTCCACTATAAAATTATTGTACTAATAAATAGATTAGAAGACCACTGTCACACTCATCTGGAAAGTTGTACTGAATGGAAAAATAAAATGCAGCTTACACACGGGTGTGTCTTATCAATGTTTTTTTCATTTTCAAAAACAATTTATAATGACTCAGCAACACAACAATATAATGACTTATATTAAGGTGTGACCAATTTTCTGTAAAATACAGGTTTTTATCTTCTCAATCACTTACAAGTGAAAGTTGCATTCTCTTTTGCTGTCATTCAGACATGTACACACTCTTTATGTGTTTGAACAGGCAAATTCATGCACCCTCCCTAATCTGCAACATTAAAATAGCCAGACATTCCTTCTTCATGAGAGAAAAGAGTTTTTTTTTGAATGCATGTGACTGTTAATGCTGGTATGTCAATATGTACATAGTCTAAGTGAGGCCTCAGACAGAGTTTGTTTGTTGTATGCATGCGTTTGTGTGTGTATTACCGCCTCATTGGTTCTTTTCCAAAAAATAGCCATTACAAAAATGGCAGTAACAGGAGGGGCCAGATAGCTGGTTACTGACTGGATGTAAACATACAGCTGACCGCTGTTAGCGCTCTGAAGAATTGGGATCCAAACCACACTAATCACCACCAAAATAACGGTCACAATTCTGGGAAAACAAATCAACATGGATTTTATGATCATCTTCACTTTCAACCACAGTTCTTAATATGGAAATTGAAAGTCATTATTGAAAGTCATAATTGAAAGTCACCCAAAAATGAAAATTAGGCTGCATTTTACTCACCCCCGAGGCATCCTAGGTGTACATGACTTTCTTCTTTCAGATGAATCCAGTCGGAGTTATATTAAAAATTGTCTTTGACGTGACGTGAAAGACTTGAAATAAAAAGCGTCCTTCCTTAAAAAAAAAAAAAAGTAAAATAAGTCTCGCACAGCTCTGGTGGGTAAACAAAGGCCTCCTGTAGCGAATCGATGCATTTTTGTAAGAAAAATGTCCATATTCAAAACTTAATAATCACTTTAAAGGGATAGTTCACCCAAAAATGAAAATTCTGTCATCATTTAATCAGGTTTGGAACGACATGAGGGTGAGTAAATGATGACAGAAATTTAATTTTTGGGTGAACTATCCCTTTAATCTAGCTTGCGCTCACTGTTGTAAACTAAGCAGTTCAGGGGGAATTACGTATGAGGTCAGCTTTGCGCATGCGCCACTCAGAAGTGACGCATGTGGAAACGCAGTGGAGAGATCAAAACAAAACAACGGTCACTAATTAGAAGTTTCACGAGACTCACCGGCGCATGCGCAACACTGACCCCATACGTCATCCTCCCGGAACTGCTTAGTTTACAACAGTGAGTACAAGCTAAATTAAAGTGATTACGTTTTGAATATGGATATTTTTCTTACAAAAACACATCAATTCGCTACAGGAGGTCTTTGTTCACCCCCCGGAGCAGTGTGAGACACTTTTTTTTTTAATGGAAGGGTGCTTTTTATTTCACGTCTTTTGGACTGAAGGAATGCAACACCTGTTGAGTGTCATGAAACAGCTTTAAAGATCAAAGACAATTTTTAATTTAACTCAGACTGGATTCATCTGAAAGTAGTAAGTCATATTCACCTAGGATGCCTCAGGGGTGAATAAAACTAAGCTTAATTTTCATTTTTGGGTGAACTTACCCTTTAATAGTAAGTAAATTTAAGTTCTACTGCGAAATCTATCCTATTGGAACCCATTAACTACTAGTCTTCTTCCATTGTCTAGTTATATAAAGTATTTGTGTTTTTTTTTAATTTCATTTAAATTTATCTCAACCCAATGACAGGACATAAATATGAGCTAATCTAAATGATTAATACACCACAAAATGTCTAGTTTATACTGCGGTTGTGCATTGAATTTCTGAGGCTATAAATCACTAACATTCTTTCATGTAATTGCTTTTGCATAAAAAACACCATGACGTTGGAGCTTAGACAACATGTAACCTTTATGCATGTCATAATGATTGATGATTTGGCAACAGTTCCGCTCAAGAAATGGAAACAAACACAGTCATAAACACCTGCCAACCAGCAGCAGCTCCTTCTCGCTAGCACCTCTTCTATACTTCTTCCAGATGTCCATGGTGAAGAGGGTGCTACTGCTGTTAAAGATGGAGGTCAGTGATGACATTAAAGCGGCCATCATTACAGCTATCATTAACCCCCTGAGGCCTGGAACACACATGCACAATTTCATGGTTTACACTAAAAAGACCATGACATGGACTATAAAAACAAAGTACATGTTAACAAATCAAACATATACACAATTTAAAAAAAAAAAAGTGACCCTGATTACCGCTGGGCATGAGCTCAATGACCAGTTTTGGAAAAGCAATGTTGGAACAGCCCACCTCTGCACCACACACCTTTAAACACTCTTCAGGGTCCACACAAGCCACTATGTCTGGAGGAAAAAAAAAAAAAAGATACAAAGATGTTGAATGTTTTTTATTTTTTTTATTTTTTTGAAACAGTGGGAACCTGCATTTTATTGAAACCAATTTGAAAGAATCTTCAAGAACATCTGTATTTAAAATAACTGTGACAACCTAAGCCAGGGTTTCCCCAAATTGTGGTTTGTGAACCCCTGGTGGTTCATGAGGGAACTTCAGGGAGTTTGTGAATGAATGAAAAAATAATAATTATTTAAATAATAAAGTATGAAATGAAAATAGTTTAAAAAATTTTTTTTTTTTTAAAAAGTACATTTTTCTTGTTTACATGCATTTCATGTGGCCATTAACTATCATCAGAAAACTTACCATACAAGCGTACTGTAAGGGATTCAGCTGCCATCTATCTATCTATCTATCTATCTATCTGTAACGACTGCTACAAATATATATATATATATATATATATATATATATATATATTATATATATATATATATATCTCTATATATATATAGAGAGAGAGAGAGAGAGAGAGAGAGAGAGAGAGAGAGAGAAGAGAGAGAGAGAGAGAGAGAGAGAGAGAGAGTTCTTGTGGCAGCTTACAATGTGTGACAACTAGCCCAAGTTGTCAATTTATGTCTGCCTACAACCACTACTTTTATTGCTACGAATTCAAGAGGGGAAATGGGAAGTGTCTCTTTCACTTTCTTCAGTTTCCTGTTACTTTTCTTCCCGGATACCCCGCCCAAGCCCACGTAACTGTTGACTCAACAGTGTAATAGTCGGCCGGCACGCCGCGTCATCGGCGCTCATGCGAGCAGACGTCCGGCCTCTTCCTCTTTCCCTTTCCAGCTCCACAGAAGTAGGGCAAAGTAACACCAAAGCCCCACAGGACTTTACTGGAGAACAAACTCAGGACATTATTTAAATCGGGAGACGGGACGTGGAAGAAACTCTTTTTTTTTTAAAGTTTTGTTTAACTTGCAACACTCTGGTGAACAATCCGGAAGCTTGTTTTTCTCCTCGGCGTCGGAGATTTCCAGGGTTTTGTGCTTCTGTGGCAGACCCTAAACTCGGATCCATCGGTTTGGCTGGAGTCTGTTCCGCGTGTGTATGTATATGTGTGGGCCCCACCCGGTCAGGTGACTGAGGTGTGTCTAATCACTAGAGCCTGTGGAGATGCTTTGTTCTATTCTACCTGTTGGTTAACTGAAAGATGATCTCCTGCTCAGCGGTCAGCTGCGTCCTGTATTGAACTGGGATTCTGCTCGGGGAAACAGGATCAAATAACATATGAGGCATTTTTTTACGTCTTTAAGAAACAACATCTCCTTTATTTCTATGAAAAAGAACACACGTGCTTTTTGGTGCTTAAGTTATCGCTGAGCCGCTTTATTTGACAACACAAAAACTCGAATAAATCGTCTCACTTCACCATGGAAACGCTTTACCGCGATCGCAAGAGGATTTTTTTCTAACAGTTAACTGAGAGGAAAAAAAAAACACACACCTTTACGAAGATTTTATATACTTTTCTGGAATTATAGTGGGACTTAACTTAATAAACTAATAAGAACAAATAAGAAGAAGAACTAAAAATCCGCTTTCTATCGACTAATTCGGATTGTGTGTGGAAACGCCATGGCTCTCTCTCAGGTTCAGTGTCTTGATGACAATCATGTGAACTGGCGTCTGAATGAATCCAAACCGGAGTTTTTTTACAGCGAGAATCAGCGGCTCGCGCTTGAAGCGCTTATTACGAAGGGACGCGACGCGTTTGACGCCTATATGAAAGAGCACGAGCTGCGTCCTTTTCTGTCAGAACCCGAACTCGAGCGGTTGCGTCGGAGCATAGAAGATTATAAACCTGGTTCTGAGCATCAAAAACCAGATGGTACAACGGAGGGAGAGGACGGTGCGGTGTCTTTGCAGTACTGGCCGGACCGTTCTGACATCGCCATACCGAATTTAGACCTCGGATGGCCAGACTGCAATTCTTACCGAGGAGTGACGCGCGTCAATGTCTACACGCAACCGCCAATGGACGGACAGACGCATATAAAAGAGGTTGTGAGAAAGGCCATCGCGCAAGCACAGAAGGTGGGTAAACGTGAAAAGCACGATTGTTTAGGCCGCCACAGAAACACCGTTAAACGCTCTCAACCGGTTCTTTTATGTAGGCTATTCTGTAACTTGCAGAAGGTCGATTTTTAAAAAGTAATTTCTGTCAGTAATTCTCGGTGACGTTACAACAATATTGTACGCAACCCAATGTTCTTTTAGCGCAGTAAGCCAAATGTCAACTATCTTAGCCACAAGCTATGTATGTGATGTGTTAAACTTAACTAAACTGTTAAATAATGACAGTGTTCTCTTATTTTTTTATTTTTTATTTTATTTACTTTTGTGCGATGAGTAGTCCAAAACTGCTACATAACGCTGAAGCGGCAATGGGTTGTTATGGTTACCTGAGGTGAAAGGTGAAAGCGGTTTCTGTTGTTCGCACACTCTTACTTTTAGTCTAGTTTCTTGTGGTTACTGAAACGTTGTTTGAAAACATTTTTGAACTCATGTAAAATGAATAAAAAAATATAATGATTCATTATAGTTTCTGCATATATGTACAAATAACTATAGAATAAAAATAGTTTATTTATTTGTCAATCTCAAATTTCTCCTTTCAGGGTAAAACACTCTTTGGTCAAAAATATTCAACTATTTTAAGTTACTAAAAATAATCATGGTTTGGCTGTTTAATATTTGTCTTTAATATGCTGAATGTATGACATTTAGAAGTTAGAATTGTAATGGTTATGACAAGCAATAATCAATGACAGGATCATGGGGATGATTGAGCAGGCTACTAATGCAAATACTGAATATTAAACGAATAGGTGGATACAGCTCTAACTAAAACAACTACTATGCTTATGGCAGTACACACTATTTAACACAACTCTTCCTCTACAGGTTGATTAATTAAAAAAAAAAGGTAACCTAGAAATGTTAGGAATGAATTGAGTTTTGTAGAAAATAGACTTAACATGTTGAATGTCCAAATATCCATCACATTTCACAATCTTACTGGTTTCCAACTGATTCATTTGGCTTGTTAGTACTTGCTTAATCTTGAACCCAGCAGATCGGACAGTGACATACCGGCAGAAATTCTTCCTCCCACTTTCTCTTTAAGACACACACACACACACACACACACACACACACACACACACACACACTCAAATACTCAATCAAAGAGACTATTTTATCCAAAGACATTTCACACAATGAGGGCTTATAACGAGATGTAGGTCTTAATAGGTGCAGTACAACAGATTTAGGGTGTGTAAGAGTTGTTTTGTGTCTACATCATCATGTTGTCGTCAATAAAGAGAACATACGGTACTTCATGCTCACAATAGAACTGGAATATGATCTGTTGTGTATAGTAATTTCTGTAATTTGTAATAATACAAAACCATTCATGTTTTTGCAGATGATTGCTGTGGTAATGGACGTTTTCACAGACGTTGACATTTTTAAGGATCTAATAGAGGCTGGATTTAAAAAGAAAGTAGCTATATACATTATTATTGATTATGCAGCTTTACAGCACTTCCTACTTATGTGTGAGAGAGCCAACATGCACAGAGGACACCTCAAAGTGAGTTGAAGACACATGCATTAATGTCTGTTCTGTAGACAGTTTTGAGTTCTTAAATTAAAAAAAAAAAAAAAAAAAAATTGTAGTTTGAGTGTGTTTGTGTATGAATAACAATTTGTGTTTGTAGCATCTGCGTGTGCGATGCATCGGTGGTTCCGAATTCTACACACGCTCAGCTCAGAAGGTGCATGGCTCGTTGAGTCAGAAATTCATGTTTGTGGATGGAGACCGTGCAGTGTCTGGATCTTACAGGTTTGTGCACTTTAATGGGTGTATGTACATGTACATGAAGCTGTGTTTCTTAAATGCAAGTCAGTCACACTGGATTGTAAAGATATACATATACACTGAGCATGTTAGTAAAAACTGTATGCCTTGTAAATTGCAAGTTGAACTGGTTGTGGGAAAAATTGTTAATGTTTTTAATAACCATAAACAGAACTCAAAGCAGGAAATGTCTTAAGTAAACTAGAAACTTCACTAATCTCACCCAAACACCTGATAGAGAACATGGAAATGGACCAAATACACTATGGCAAATTATAAGTTAAAAGCTTACAAGGGAGTATCAAAACAATCAAACAAGTAGCTATGTTAAAAAATGACTAGTCAAACAAAAATCAAATCAACAGACAGGCCTAATAAACCATATGGCATGAAATGCCAGAGTGCAAAAAGGAAAGGGAAGTGTGAACAGACAAAACAAGAACAAGACAACTAGTGAGTGAGCTATTGTCACCCAACTGAAAGAAAAATACAGTCATCTCAACAGTGACGGTAACATACTAAGATATTTTAAGTTGCTAGTTTAAATGTGCATGTGTTATTTGTTTGTCCACTTTTCTGACTTGCGGCATCTTTATATTTTAGTTTTACATGGACAGCTTCTCGTTTGGACCGGAACATCATTACAGTCCTGACAGGACAGGCAGTTGAAACTTTTGACAAGCAGTTCCGTGAACTGTACCTGAACTCTCGTGGGGTCAACCTAACTAAGATCCCATTAGCAGACCCTCCGGAGCCTGACCCTGTCCCAATCGCCGTTCCTTCCCCTGTTTCTGTAACTGTTGCAAGAAAATTAATAAACCCCAAATATGCATTGGTTAATGTAGATGCAGCAAGCAAAGCCTCTTCAGACAAGGCTAGTGCCAAGAACAGTAACTCCAAGAATCCTATGGTCCAGATTCCCAAGCCTCAACGGGAGTTGACGGAAGGACCGCAAAAGCACCCAGGACTTGTAGGTCTGCCAAAGGCAGATCTCATTCCCTACTTGCCCACCTGGCCAGAGCCAGACCCACCCAGTGATGTTATTGGGTTTATTAATATCCGTGATACAAGCAAGCCAGCGCCAGTGCATTTAATGCGCTCTCAAATGTTTGAAACATCTCAAGCGATCCGTTTTAAAGACCCATTCACTGCCCCACCTGAGGAACCGTTACCAGATAAGGCAAGTCCTCATCCTAAAACAAAAGAATTATCTAAAGCAACTGCTGTAGATGCAAATGTTCAATCAATCACCCAACCTCAGACAGAGACTAACTCTAATAATGCCCATCAAGATATATCTGCCAATACATCCCATTCATCAAGCCCTCCAATCCAGCAACAAGACCCCAAACCAAGCCCTCCTCCACAAGAGCAGGAGTCCAACCCTAAAATGCCTGTGCCCAAGCCACGCACCCTTCAGTTGGTGGTTAATAGACCGGAGGGCTCTGGAGACCCAGAGGTCACTTTAGTCAGAAGGGAGGAAAACCAGACAAAAGATGCAAACACAGACACTCGAGACAACGATGCTGACAGCACTGCTGTGACCTGTGCACATTCATTAAAGGATAAAGATGAGAATTCCACAACGTCAGATGAATACTATGAATGTACTGACTCCGACAGCAGTGATAAACTCCCTAACGGAAGATTAACGGGTTCTGGTCGTGTTGGAGACCATAGCCCTGATGTGCTCAACGTAATGGCCCGCTTCTCTCAATCCATGCTGGACTTGAGATCGGATGACATCGAACAAAACACTGCTGAGAAAAATCGGCTGAACAGAGACAAAACAAAGGTACGTTGGACTGTAATTCAGTGCGACTGAATGTGAAAGTTCTTTTTATCAGATTTGGCTCTTCACTCTACCAGTCCATAAACCTGGGAGTGTTTCAAGTAGATGAAAAGAAGCCAGGCGTGTGTGTTATGGAATGCACACGGGCGTGCCGGTGTGCGTTCCGGGACTCAGTTGACATTTCCAGCACGCCTGAACCTGCCAAAAATGCTATAACACATGTATGGGTGTAGTGGGTGGGAGAAGGGGTGGGAGAAGTTGTGTATCAGACAAGAACAGGAAAATCGCAGATCCTAATTTTGGTGGAATTTCCCAATGAAAAAAGTAGTCCACATATGCACACAACAAAAATGTTTGAGGTAAAGGTGTTAGGAAACTTTTGTCTAGGGTTGCATGATATATAAGCTATCTATCTATCTATCTACACACACACACTGTGTATATGTATATGTATATATATATATATATATATATATATATAGGCCAGTATTATTCTTCAGCAAATCTCAAAATGAATGCCAATTTTATTTATACTGTACGTTAAAATTAACTTGCTTGAATCTGTAATATCTAAAATGGTTGATTTTACTTTTTAATATTTTAATTTGTTTAAATAAAATAGTATGGTATCAATTATTTATTTTGTTTATCGGTGATAATATAAAACAGAATTAGATTCATTTTAATATTGTTTCATCATATTAATATTATAATATTGATTGATTATTATATTATATATTGTTTGTTTTATTTTAATATTGTTTTAATAATATACATCCTTACTGTTATTGCATAGTTCTTACAAATCTTTGTCTAATGTCACTGTTTAGTCTTGTCCTAAAGTATCTAATGTTTTAATAAAATGTTTCAGTTAAGTATGACGTGTAGTATTAGTATTTGGCCTAAAACTGCCCTGCTTAAGGTTGTAGCTGGTTTTTGTGTGGATGCTGTATGATGTAGAATAGTGCAGTGACAGTCTAACTTGGTCAAGATTGTTTAGGTCTCGTAGTCCAATTTGGACCGGCAACAACCCAGCTACCATGTACCAAAAACCAGCTTGGCCACTTTAAGCATGTATGATGTGATGTTATATAGGTAAAGGCTAAAAAGGTGACAAAACTTGTACAAAAGATGACATAGCACTGAATTTTTGCAGCACTAGCGGATACAGCAGCTGGAGAGTGTGTGTAGTACCTGGGTAGAGTGCCCTGCTGATCATGCCAGGTAGGATGATGAAGATCATGGGAAGCATTTTGAGATAGCTGGCAAAGATGGATGCCCCTTTGGCGTGACTCAGATTCTTGGCTGACAGAGACCTCTGCACGATTACCTGCCAAGTTACAGATCAACCAGCATTATTGTTTTGTTTACTGAATTATTTTTGAAAAATTCATCAAAACAGTTTATAGTTTGTTTTTGTACCATGTGAAATCATGCCTCAAGGCTTTTTATCCTTTTTCTTTCTCTCATACACCCTTCCTCCCTTTCAGCTTTACCAGATGGTCTCTAGGTCACCTGTTCGAGACTCTTATGGCCGGGCCAAAGTGGTGATTGGTAAACCTGGAGTATTCTATAGACCCCCTAAAAGCAGCGGCCATGTGATCGGGGGCCACAGGTACTGGCAGGGGAAGATGAATGCTGACATCCCCACAAATGGATCAGGCCAGCAAAATCTAAAGCGCTCCGGACGGTCCCCTAGAAGACAAAGCCCTGCCTATACAATAGAAGGACAGCAAATCAGTCAAACTCCCACTCAGCGGCTCATGCACTCTCAATCTCTCTCCCTTTCTTCAACCTCTCAAACAAAGTCTCCATCCCCTCGTAGACAGGTTGAGACTCGTACACAATTAGGGATCTCTTTATCTAAACTCGCCAGCGTCAAACACCTCAGGGGGAAGGTTCCAGTGAACATGTCTGTTTTTGCTTTGGGGGATAAATTGTTGACACAGAGGCACAATGAAAATTAACCGATTTATGGTGGCTTTCTTTCCAGAAAAAAACAAAAACAAACAACTACTACTTTGTATTGAGTACAAAGGCATGAATGTGCAATGATGTAGCCACCAGTCTTCACTGTTAAAGACTTTTCAACTGGAGTTCAACTGGATCTTTAAACTGACACAAGTGTTAGAGTGGCAAACAAACACTGACATTTTCTGGACTGTGTCAAGCAAAACTTGTTATAAGCAGCTTTACTCTTTATTGACGTGCCTTTGAGTAATCCGGACTAGTGCAAGAATTTGGTGGTGGATTTGTGACCATGGTGATGGTGATTTCATATTCACCTCTGTTGTCTAATTGTCTGAGCTTGAAATGGTTAAGGTACAGCACAAACTGACAGTGAGTTCATTTTTTAACGTCTGCATTTGTTCCTGGTTTTATCAGAGGAGATCAACTGATTCAAGGCCTGTTCACACCAAGATGAATGTTTGGTATGATTGAACATTTTAATTTGTATGAAAGCCTGTTAATTCATCTCTTCAGGCTGACTCGAATATTTTCATGCCAATTTTTTTTGCATTGCAAAAAATAAATAAATAAATAAATATAATAATAAATAAAAAAATCTGGTCTACCAATAATATTTGCGCTTTTGGTCATAAGCCCAGCACTGCTGCTGAATAGCGATACAACTTTGTGGTACTCACAAACAGAATATTTTGACAATAAACAGTAAAAAAGCTGGGTCATTTTTTTCCATAAGCGCCGCCTATTATCAGTAAGTGAATTTGTATTTACATTCAGCCCATCTGACATTTTTTCCTACATCTGAACAGAAAAGCTGCATGAGAAAAGACCAGATTTTTGTGCCGAACATTTACTGGCGTGAACAGGACTTCAGAACTAGCCTTTGAGTTGGAGTCAAGACCAAACCCTCCAAGATCCAGACCAAGACCCTGAAGACCTAGACCTGGACCTAAACTCAGACCAAGACCTGTTAATTTCAGCAAACTTATTAAAAAAAACAAACAAACAAACAAAAAAAAAAAACACTGAATTTATTGCAGCATTAATTTCAGAGCCACTTTGTGCAGTTGTGAATTGACTGGTTATGACTGAGACTATTAGCCAAGACCCAGACCAAGAAATTTGGTTCAGACCAAGTTTTGAGCCCCCAACCACAGGACCCAAGTAATAAGACCCAGACCAAATCCAAGTTTATTGAGTTTTGAGGGGACTCCAACTCTGTCAGTATTTCCAGGAATTTTATTTTTTATATTTTTGCCTGCTAATGAGGTCTGGAAATATAAGAATGCTTTTTTTTATGGATGTGATGTGCACTGTACTTAAAAAGAAGGAAAGTGTTAAAATGTTAGTTGTGCAAATAGTCTTCTATAATTTTCCACTCTTATAATTTTAATCATTTTTTAACAAATTAGCAAAAAAGCAAGATAGTTTAAAAATGCTAGTCTGCACAATGATTCTCACAGTTTCTGTGAGAAAATACTTGAATCATTTGGAAACGTTTTTGGTGACACAGGACTCAATATAGACATTAGTTGATGCAAATTCCTCACAGCCTTATAATTTGTGTCAAATTTCAAGGGTCTACCCTGAATTAGGTCCATTTGTGGAAAGATATTCAGACTTGTAGATCTTATTCCTAAAAGGCCTTTACCTCTCTAAAACTGCAGTCTTTGTGGCATCAAGTGATACATTGAATATCTTATAGCAGAATGCAACTCTTAATGCAAAATACATTTGCAATACTGTTCTACATGCAATGCTTTTTACTTTGTGTTGTTAGAAGCAGGGTAGGCTTATTATCTATTTTTAAGAGTGGGTGTGCGTGTTGAAGCATACCTGATCGGTGCACCAGTACCATGTTGCAAGAATGGTTAATCCCACTGTCATGCCTGGCCAGGGTAAATCTCCATGCACAGGGTCTCTGAACAGGTGCATGGCATCAGACCTGGGCAGGTGACATGTCGTATTTGGGATGATCTTAGATGGCACAGCTTTCAAATACACGCTCTCCAGGTTACTGTAGCCTCCAATCTTGTTGAATGCTGTAACATTTACATAAAGACATATCAGCTAAATCTACCACTTTTTGGGTATAAGGTTGAAGTTTAGCATTATTTGTTCTTTGTAGTAGTGTCAAAATGACATGGTGGGATGTACATTTCGAAAGGATTCCAATTAAACATATTATTTAAATTTCTTTAACTTGTTTAGAGTTGTGTGTGTGTTCATAACTTGTTTGCTTGTATCAGTATACAGTTTTAGTCATTTAGAGATGACTTTTTGTAAGTTGCTAAAGAAATTAATGGGATTTTCCTCATTCCCACACCTCCATACAAACCAGCTTTGCAGGTTTTAAAGTGTTTTAATGTGTCCTAACCAGACATGATTTGATAAAACCTCCCTATTTGACGTGGATTTATGTTTTTTTTATTATTATTGTTTTTATTTTTGTTCGTCATGTAGTATGTATGAAATGTATACGAAAGAAGCTGTGTTACAGGACATTTCCTTTGTTGCCTGGTTTCTATTTCTGTGACAGTCACAGTGAAATCTGTTTGTACTTTCGCTGAGGAAAGACAAATTCCAGAAGACGAATTCCATCAAAAGATGAAAGTTCCACCCAAATGTGAATAGCGTCATGGGAATGCAGTTGTTTTGATTAAAGCTCATTTGCACTGAATATTAATTTTTGGTTAATATTCTAAATTTTACACTTTTATGCAAGTATAAAATAAATATAATTATTTTAATTTGTGTATATTTGATTTGTGTTTTAAGTTTCCTGGAAAATTAATTTCCAAGGGGAAAAAAAACCTTTATAGCAGTCCAGTATTGATACATTCATTTATTTGAACAGTATCAATTTAGAAAATAGATAAATAATTGAACCTCATTTCATTCTCATTTATTTTGTTATTATCATCAATAGGCATTTTTGCCTATTTCAGCAGGCCACCAGAGGTAAGTCAAAGTAAGATTAAGCATTTGATGCTGTAAATATGACATTCGTTTACATGCAATGAATGAATGTAAACCACATAACCCGGAAAATGTGTCTGTCAAACATGTCGCCATCTTGTTTTCAGTATTGCTTTACTTCCCCCATTGACAGCTGACATGAGATCACTGCCAGTGGAGAATAAAAGAAGAGGCCTGTGATAGACTGACCTGTAATGGTGAGGATGATCGCTCCAATGATCATGACGAAGGTCTGAAGAGTGTCGGTGTAGATTACAGCAGCCAAGCCACCTGGAGAAACAGAGGACTAAGTGGGTATTGCTCAATTCTATCATGATGGTTTAATGTGATATGAGTCAACGGGGTCAAGTCTGAATCAGCACTTTTAGACAGAGCAATAAATACAGTGACAGCAATGTGGCGGATTAAAGTAATTATGCAATTATGCTGGAATCATTCATGTAGATCATAATTACTACTGCAAAAATTAACTGATACTGAACCACTGGGCTTCGGTGTGAAAGTTTAAATAAATAATCATTTAATAGAAGCTTTTATCCAAACAATTGGCAGTGCTACTCAAACCTGTGGTTAAGTACCTTGCTCAAGGACTCTCCTAGTTTATCATTTACACTATCTACAACTAAAACCAGGAACATTCCTGTTTTAAGCCCTGAGCTTTAACCATTACACTATCTTACAGTGTAGGAGGAGGCTTCTTTAAGACCACAACTGATTATTGCATCTGCTCGCTTGGCTGTAAATCTGTGTGCGCAACACCGTCTGACATCAAAAGCTGTGCTTTGTCATGCTACACTGCTGATTGTTGAAAAAAGAGCTTGTATAGAGCAAGAGCTAATTATGAAAACTGCTCAGTACTGAAAAATTTAGTGGTACCACTTTACAAGAAGCATCATGAGCATTTATTAATCTAGGTTAATGTTAAGTTATAAATATCCTGTTGATTCATGTATTATAAATATGTATTATGAACAACTATTGCCATGTTAATTTATACAGCTTGATTAGTATATAAAACGCATTAATATATGTGTAAATCAACATTAGCCTACATTAATAAATGCTTTAGAAGTACGTTTATTGTTAGTTTATGGTATCTAATGCATATATAGACACTACCATTCAAAGGTTTGGGATTAGAAAGATTTTTCTGTGAAATAATTGAATACTTTTATTTATCAAGGATGCATCCGACTGATCAAAAATGACAGTAAAGACATTTCCAACTTTCAATTTCAAATAAATGCTGTTCTTATGAACTTTCAATTTCATTTTCCACAACATTCAACACTTATATTAATAATAATAATAATAATAATAATAATAATAAATGTTTCTTGAATGCCAAATCAGCATATTAGAATGATTGTTGAAGGATTGTGTGACACTGAGATAAGACTTCTTTCAAAAACATTAATAAATGGTACTGACCCCAAACTTTTGAACCGTATATATACAAAATACATACTTGCAAATACAAACCTGCAATAGTGTAGAGGGCAGTGACGACCAGCATGAGCACAGTGGAGAGGTAGAGATTCCATCCCAAACAAACCTGGACAAACAAAGCTCCAGAGTACAAATCTGTCTGCAAAAGATACAAAATTTTGATATCAGGTTGCGGTTTCCATTTATACTGCACATTTTTTTTCACCGATTTGTTTTTCTCCTAAAATTGCTTGGAGAACAGAAGTACAGTTGATGAGAGTTGCTGACATAAGAGTATATAAAGCTATAAAAATGAATGGACAATATACTGTAGCTTAGATCAATTGGTCTTAATATCTTAACATATTTCAGATCTGACATTTTTCACTTTGGTATCATTTGTCAAATCATATTGTTGTATAATCTAAGCACAGTTTGTAAGATGCCTTCTGAAACTCTCGAGAAGACATTTTAGATTAGTGGAGTCTTGTTTAAGAGGAAACTCTTAAGAAGTGGGAGACTTCAGCAAGTGTCTCAGATTGCTCCCCATTTTACCACATCGTAGTCTATGATGAACAGTTGAAATATTAAGGGGATCTCATTTATCTTTTTTCCCCTATGACCAGTGCTAATTCTAGATTTTTTTTCCAAAGAAACGTGAGTGGCTATTGCATGTACATAACCTGTCAAATAGTTATATTAGTACGAACATGCTAAAGTTTGGGGTCCACAAAATTTTTATTTTATTATTATTATTTAATTTGTTTATATTAAGTCCCTTATGCTTATAAGGCTGCTTTTTTTTTTGATCAAAAATACATAAAGTAATATTATGAAATGTTATTACAATTTAAAATGAATTTTTTTCCTGTTTCAATATATTAAAATTTTTTAATTATTCCCATGATGGCAAGTTGGCATTTAACAAGCATGAACATCTGCGTTTGAGTGTTTTTGTATTTCAACATCTAAAAATCAGATGCTGAAACACAGCTAAACATTCTGTTTCACAGCTTCAAATTCCTTTGATACAGAAACATGCCAACGCAGCAATACGGCACTCAATAAATGAAGCCTTTGTTGATTAATGTTAGATTTTTAGCTTTGTGGGTATGTGTGTGAATGAGAGGACAAAAGAAAAAAAAAAAAAAAAAACTTGATTGAATGTATGTGTTTTTGTGCTCACCGAGATCTTGGTAAACACGGACAGCATCAGACTGAGAGCTGACAAGTACATGCGAATTCGCTCTCCTCCAAACCGCCGACCCAGATACTCTGGCATTGTGACAATCTTTGAGAGAGAGAGGGAGACAGGAAGTGCAGAGGGAATGGCACGTACTAAGCAAATTAATAGGCAAAACTGGGAAAGTAGCACATGTGGTGTGTCTGTGTGTGAGAGAAAGAGACTGAGTCTATGGTACATGTGGCAGCATTAAACATAAGTTCTCAATTATAAATGCACATTCTAAATAGCTCAGTTGGCACATCAGTATGAGTGGTTTGATGTACTTCTAAAACTCACCCCAGAAGACACATAAACTGGGACAAAGATCCAGGCAAGAGCCAACAGGACATAAGTTGCCTAATAGAGAGAAATAGTGTTACTGCACTGCAGTGAGACACATTTAAACATCCTAAAAACAAGATCAATTCACCTGAGAAGCATGAGACGTTATTGTATTTGGCCCTAAAAAGCATTTTGAAAATTAAGGCACATTTATTGTTATATTATTAGATACATGTTTCAACTATAATATATTATAAGATTTAGAAATGTCTTGCTTGAAAAGTTTATTTGTTATATTTTTTCTTCATAGCTGTAGTTATTTGCAACTCAGTGTTCAAATAGTCACTACTACAAGTAATCATGAAAAAAAAAAACTTTTATTTTTAAATTGTGTCTGTGCAGCTAATTTTGAACATGAAAAATATGAGTGTAAAATTGACCATAGACGCAATAGGAAATAATTTTTAGTGTAAAGCTACATTGGGTTTTCTGTTTACACCAATGATAGTGTGTTTCATAGTGTTGATTTTCTGGCAAATTGCATGGAAACCAATGTGGGTCAATTTGAAGTACACAGTTTTTTAACACAAACATTAAAAATAAATGTAATGTGGTATGATATTTTATCAACTAATACAATGACATTCAAACAGTTATACGGGCAATTAAAGTGTGCAAAATACTTTGGGTCTACTGTATCATGAATATAAAAATTTCCATCTACTTCAAATTAGAAACTTAAGCTTATCTTGACTTATCACTGACAGACTTGACAAAGGACTGACAGAAAGGACCGTCAATCTAGACCAGGGATCTCCAACCCTACTCCTGAAGAACTACCGTCCTGCAGACTTCAGTTCCAACCCTGCTCCAACACACCTGTCTGTAATTATCAAGTAGCCCTGAACACTTTGATTAGCTGGTTCAGGTGTGTTTGATTGGAGTAGGAGCTGAAATCTGTAGGACGGTAGCTCTCCAGGAGCAGGGTTGGAGACCACTGGCCTAGACAAAAACCAAGAACTGGATTTTCAACACCCATAATTCCTGTTTATTGGCGGAAGCTGGTCCTCTGTCTCCCCCTAGTGCTGATCGAATACAGGTGCATTAACATGAAGTCTTTTGTTTCGGTGTTTGCAGTAATGCTCAATATCGAATTATGACTAATAAACATTTTGCCCTTGTTTAGCATAAATTTTTACGACTGAAAATGGAAATGAGGCATTAAAAAATTGATGTCACTCACATTCCATTCAAATCCGGCTACAGCAATCCCTCCTGCTGCTCCTGTCCCAGCCAGACCGATGAACAATCCTGAACCCTCACTGCTGGCAAACAGAGATGCACCAATCTGCATCCATTCATGCTACATATTAGTGCAGTTCTCAGACTGGACTCAAACAGCTACATAAAACAACTAGATTTACAGTAAGCATCACACTTCATTTCTACAGATAGCTGACATGACATCAGGCAGTGTCTGTAATGTATCATGCCGCTAAACTGTTTTGATCAACATTGCTTTAATTCTTGTGTATGTATGTATATAGATATATATATATATATATATATATATATATATATATATATATATATATATATATATATATATATATATATATATATATAAAATTATTATACATGTCTCATATGTATAATAATTATCTACAGGCCTACATTTGTATAACCATTTGTTTTTGTGACATCATTTTAATTGAGATACTACATGGAAATATAATAATATAAAAATTATTTGTCATTATGCAGGACTAATTAAAGGAATTGCAAAAAAAAAAAAAAAAAAAAATTAAGTACATGTACAGCGGGGTCCAAATGTTTGAAACCACTAGTTAAAAAAAAAAAATCAAAATGGTCAAAATAAATAACACAATATTATACATATGCATAAAAATTTAATTAACACTCATTTTAATGTCTTATTATTTGGTCTGCTTTAATCACAGCAGCTCTCTATCTGCATGAACTGTGTAACACCTGATGATCATGTTCTCAGCATGAGTTAAGATGTTAAAGTGCATCTTGTGCTTCATTGGAAGCTGGAAATTTTAGCTTTTGTTCAAAAGAATTAACACGATAAATGCCACAAATTTGTTCAGTGATTTGATTAACGCAAAATCGTCATAATATATTGTGTATGTGTTTCTTTGTTTTACATTTTTCAGTTTCTTTTGGTTGATTTATAGATTTGACTTTCTGCTTATTTAAAATAATATTTGTAATTTTATCTACTCATTAAGTAAACTATGTTAAATATTGAACTACAAAATAATAATAATAATAAAATTTTAAAAATAAATAAATTTCTTCAATTGGGTCAGTTTACATTAATTATCACTCACCGGCCACCAAGCCATGTCTCTGCCAGCCAGAAAATATCCACTTAGTGTGTTTCGACTCACTCTGCAAGATGACTGAAACACACACACATAAATGCAACAGTTTATGCAAAATTTAAATGAAGTTGCATTACCCACTCTAATGTCATAGATGTTCCATTTTAAATAATTTCCTTTGTATTTACACAGTTTACATCCACATGTTCTTATACAAAAAAACTTATATATATAAATACTTATATATATATATATATAAACATTGTGAGAACAAAATGATTAGTGAATTATTTTAATAATAATAATGTTATTTAAAATGAATACAAACACACAGTTCTTAAAATACACTAATACGCCTCACCCATATTCCAACCGCGACGTTCAGTAAAAAATATGCTCCAATTACAATGATATCAGATACGCTGAAAGACTGGGAAAGGGCAAAAAATTTAGTGGTAGAGTTAGACGCCATGTCCTGCCTTTACACACACTACACACAGACTAAAACAACGAGACAAGGAGGACAGAAAGACACAAAACGTTCTGGTCAGTCAGCCCTGTGTGTGAATTGATCATTAAACACATCAGTTTAATGAAGCAAACCTACATGAGAACAACAAGGCAGATGAAACGCATCCCTGAGGACACACAAACCCTGCTGCTTACGGTGGGCTCTGAGATACACACGCACCTGTCCTGCACACAGACACAAACACCCATGACTACACACACGCATACATACATGCTTAATCGTATAATCAGAGCATTTAGACGTGTGATCTAACTAACCTAATGTGACTGACCGAGTCTAAATAACATCCCTAGACACACTTAACTAAGTGAATCATTTACTTAAACACCCACTGGTGCTGCCCATTAACACACGCACACACGCACTATCCATTAGCATCAATCTTACCCATGGACATAAGTATACTCACTAGTGCTGCCTTTATATTAACTGGGGTCACTAATAAGATGCATTTTATGTTACAGTGTGGCAGGAGTGTTTGCAACCAAATTTCTTTTGTAAATATAACTCCATTCACCCAAGATGAAGTTAATTAAAGTGTCCCTATTATGAATTTTTTAATTCAAACATCCTGCAGAGGTTTAAATCTGAAAGTGCACCGTGTTTAAAGTTATTCCCTGCGTCTCAATGTTCATACTATCCATCCTAAATAATACTATGTGAGATTAGATTGAGTGTGTCCCAAAGCAGTATGTTGAAAAGGGTATGCCAAAAGCCCCCAGATGGTCTAACAGGGGTCCGCAACCTATACGGCACGCAAGCCAACAGTGGCACGCAGAGGGATAATCGCTGGCACGCGAGCAATAGGGGAAACTGCATACTGATGTACATTTTGAGGCAATAACGTGTCATAGTCCCACAGCCTGTTAGGAGCTATAAATACTCTTAAAGTGTGAGAATTAACTTGCTAGTCTCGGTTGCGCGCGCGACCGCTCAGACTACACGATTTTCAAAGTAGTCGGGTCACTGTTCTTTTCACACTGCATGACTATCTTGGCCAGCATTCAGTCACTGCTGTGTTCACACTGCACGATGAATCGGCAACAGAAGGTTTCACGCTGCATGACTTTACAATAGGAAGAATCGCCGACAACTCTGTCTGGCACGCAAACTACGTTTCACAACCAAACACACGCGAGATGTGACAAAGAAACAACGCGATATCACGCGTGCAAGACCGGAGTTCTCACCAGTGTTGCCAACTTAGCGACTTTGTCGCTAGATTTAGCGAATTTTCAGACCCCCTTAGCGACATTTTTTGGAAAAAGCGACTAGCGACAAATCTAGCGACTTTCTTGGACAAACCTTATTTAGTCTCTGAGACTCTCTGGTACTGCCGCACGAGCGCGAGGTCTCTTTTTCCCAGCGCGTGCCTCTCTCTCTGCATCTGCTCTGTTCAGTGAGCACAGAGAGGAGCAGCACTTTCAGTTAAAAAAAGATATTCTGTAGCTTCTAACTCTATTTTACATGCGAGTATAGCCGAAATCACAGCACAACCATTGTCTTAATCGTATGTGTATTTCATTTCATTAGACAATGTCGTGAATAGGATTTTAGTGCAGATTAATATCTTTGAGAGCTGGTTATGTATTCTTAATGGAGCGCGTTTCAGTCATTATAATATTCATTCCGTTGTTTGTCAACAGAAACATTAAAATATAATAATAAAAACAGTTTTATTGCGAATTTGGCTGCATTAAAATGCAGTATGTAAACACAGGGAGGCAAGAAAATACGACGCACTTACGTCATGAATATGCTAATTAACGTATGACGACTTTTCAGGCGGGGTTTAGCTACTTTCCATTGAAAGAAGTTGGCAACACTGGTTCTCACGTGAGACTGGGATTATTATTAAAAATGGTAGCCCGCAAGAAGCTTGCAATACGAATTGCCTGTGCGCTGATTTGCAGCGAAAACAAGAAAAAGAAAAGAAGCCATGCTTGCTGGTATTGTGGTCCTCTCCGAACTCCCCACTGCTCTGTATCTTGCTCTCTCATTGGCTGTCGGTCATCGCCGATGTAGTTTTCAGTCAGAACACTTTTCAAACAGCATGATTTTGAATCGCCGACAGGTCCAGATATTTAGCATGCCAAATATCTCACGGGCGTCTGCGACTCATCGGCGATTCTCTCAGATCGCATCTTTGTTCATTCACACTGCGTGATTGTCAATCGCGTGAACGAGCACCGATTTGCCTGGGCTAAAATCGTGCAGTCTGAACTCGGCTCGGTTTATGAATGTTACTTTTTGCACAGCGCGATCTCAGATCTCTGTATGTGAGAGGTGTGTGTGCGCGCATCAAATAAAGCAGCGCATTAATATAGAACGGTGATTAAACTGAAAGATTTTAATGCATTGGCCTTGACACACACACACAAACACATATACAGTGGTGTTCAGTACGGTCACACTGTATATCTGTAAGGAACTTTTGAAAAGTTAAAAAAAATGTATGAAAATTTCATGAAAATTAAATAGGCCTATTGTTTTTTTATCATATCATTTAAAAACGTGGATGTACTGTATAAATACACTGTTGGCACAGTGGTTAACCAGAAAAATAAAAAATGAAACGTCATGCCAAAAAGGTTGCTGACCCCATGTCTACTATTTCAGGTCAATTTTTTTGAAGTGTGGATCCATGCACACTCTAATGGCTAAAATTGCCCACAATCCATTGCGCTCTGGTGAAGGATTCAGTCCAGATCCAAACACTAATAAAATGTGTTGGAAAAACTACAAATGTGGCAGATTCGTGCGATCTACGGTTAAGGCCAGGACGCACCAAGCAGCACTTGCTTATCATTTTGAATATCAGTAACGTTGATAACATTAATCATTTTAAGCTGCTCATGTTGTTATGAAAACATTCGCTTATTAGAATGATTGGGAAAGATCACATAACATTTAAAACAGCCTTCTTTCTGTACCGCCTTCATTCAAATGCTTGTTTTCATCACTTTTGCTTTAATTCTAGGCACTTACTCGTTCGCTAAACTGAACATCCAATCAGAGCTCTCACTTTTGCCGACGGCCCCAACGTCCCCGACGCCGAGCCCGACGAGAGCCGACGAGTGGAACACACCAAACAAACTAGCCCGACGCTGGCAAACGGCCGATCATCGGCTTGGTGTATCCTGGGCTTTAAGCCTGGAACACACCAAGCCGATGCCGATGAACTAGTGGCAACGAAAGCAGACTGCAGGGTCGGTTCACGTCGGCAGCGTCTGGGTCCAGATTTGCCCTGACACACAAAGCCGATTCTCGACACCCGACAGCCAACTAGCACGTCCATTCTGCGCCTGCGTAGGAAATACCTTTCTGTACCAGCAGGTGACAGTAGTCTTGGCAGTTGTTACTCAAAGCGGGAAACCGGAAGAAGCTACAGGGATACAAAACATATACAAAGAAAAAGCATATCAGAGTCTCGCTATCCACAGACGGATTTGTGATATTTTGGAAATGTCTGACACGTTGCATCTTTTTTAAATAATCACGAATGATAATCACGAGAATTAATCATGAGAAATGCAAACAAATGAGAAAAGCAAGTATGTCTCCGTTGACTTCGTTGTTTACTTGCTTCGTCACTTCCGTTTTTTTCTTCTAGAGCACTGGTTCACTGGCTGAACAGCCAATCAGAATGATCAGATGGCCCGAAAACTGCCCGACGGCCGACCGTCGGCTTGGTGTGTTCCAGGCTTTAGGTAGAGAGGTTTACAAGTTTACTGGGGTTTGAGTTACTAATAATCAACATTTAACCTGGTAAAAATGTTTATTTATTGTTATACGTGTTATATTTCATCTGCAACAGCAATGTGAACTTTTATAAACTTTTTTTAAACATCCAAAAAATATGACCCGCGACTGGCAGATCAACGAGGTACTTCTTTTCTCTCCAGTACTGTAGGAAGTTAAATGAAATGAAATGTGGAGGATGTTAACTGTGACGACTGATGATTGACAGGCCAGATTACAGTAACAGGGTGCATGTAACAGGTGCGACAGAGCGTCCTTTAAATACCCAGTTGTGTGACGTGATAGTATGTCCCAAAGCTTGCCTACTCTTCTACTACACACTCAATCAAAAGTGTGTACTTTTGAACATCAAAAGAGTACATACTTTAAGGGCGTAGTATACGTAGGCACATTGAGACGCAGGGATTGTCTCTCAAAAGAAAGAGTCGACTCTGAATCATTGAAACGAGTCGTTTTTAAAACGAATCCCAAGCCATTTCATGTTGACGTCAACAAGAAATATTAGCATTTTGCCAGCCCACTTGTTGGTCTTTTCCTGTTGGTCTGAATGAACATGCAAATTTTTTTTTGCCACTAGGTGCTGCTTTTGGAGTTAAAAATAACGGTTTCCCCGATAACGGCTGTACATAATGCAGCACTGTGCTCACAAACGCTGCTTTATCAGGCATTACAGGCATGATGAAATGAAAATGAGAACATATCAGACCAGTCACCGTAGATTAGAATCATGCAGAGGAGTGGTTTGGACAAATTAATCTTTGAGCTAATCGTTTGGGAGTCGTTGAGCAAGTAAGGTTAAAATAAATGCATATTATAAGACAATGAAAGTGTTTTTTGACCTTGCATGCATGTCAACCTGTTGTTGGGGACTCCCAAAACCAAAATATGAACCTTTCATTACCCATAATAGGGGCACTTTAAAGGTGCGATAGAATGCAAAAATCACTTTTATAAGGTGTCTAAACACAGTTGTGTGGCCACAGTGTGTGAAAACAACCACCCTATAATGGTAAAAATCCACTCACTCAGCCTATAATACCAAAAAATCATAAACAGTCTCTCCAAACGAGCAGTTCCAGACTATGACGATATAGTCGGTGAAAGTCCCGCCCATTTGTGATGCTCTCTGCCCTATTAGCATATACATAACCCTGAGTGAGAAGCTGCGGTCCACCATTACTGTTCTCTTGCTGTAGCTTCTGGAGATAGAATGTCAGCGCCAAAGGGCTATTAAAAGTGTTGTGTGTTGGGATGCACCAATGAACGTAGGAGTCTCCATAGACCGCTGAGGACACGGTGGTTAACTTTCATTTTCGAAGGAAATGTCCTGGAAAAAGAAAGGAAAAGTCCTATACTTTGTGCTAACATTTTACAATTGTCTCAACTGCCTCACAAACAAGAGTTACACTGACTCACAAACCAGGCAAAGATTGCTTCTGAAAGAGGGATCGATACCAACGCTTCGTGCGCAAACGTCCAGACTCCAGACAAAGTAAGCATCACACATCATATTTTGTTTTCCAAAAGAGATCCTTGGCTCTCTATAAGGCTAATGTTGCTAAGGCTACCATTGTCTCTGCCTGTTTTCAGTAATACTGCCTTCATGTGGTACCAGAATGATCATGTATAGGAATGGGGTAGTTAAAAATTGCGTTTGGCCCACAAGCATCTTCTGAGAAGGGAGCAGGGTTGCCAGGTTTTCGCAACAAAACCCTCCCGCGGACATGAAAAGCAACCAAGGCTGCATTTATTTGATCAATGAAATATTTTTGCAATTTAAAACAACTGTCTTCTATTTTAATATATTTTAACGTGTAATTTATCAGCATCATTACAACACTGATTTGGAGCTCAAGAAATCTCATTAATATTTTTTGAAAACCATTTTTCAGGATCTTTTGATTAACAGTAAGTTGAAAAGAACAGCATTTATTTTAAACAGAAATATTTTGTAACAAAGTGAAAGTCACTTTTGGTCAATCGATCTTCGTTTGTTTTTTGTTTTTTTTTACTGTCACTTTTGGTCAATCTAATGCATCCTTGTTGAATAAAAGTATTAATATCTTTCAGAAATAGTGTCAGTCAATCAATCAATCAACAAACTTTTACTGACCCTAAACTCTTGAACAGTAGTTTGCATGCTAAAGTTTATTACTTATGGTATTAAAAAAAACATAAGTAATTTTCTTTGTGACATTTTTGTGACCATTCATCATTAATGTATTGCAACAAATCTAACCCTATTACTTTAATGCATAAAATGTATATTATTTAAATTATACCATAAAATATAGTACACTAAACATTTTAATGTAGAAATTATTATATATATATTACACTGTCATGCCAAAAATAGAAGAAAGCCCTTACTGAACTCATTCCTTTTTTCTGCATATCTACCTTTGAAAAGAGTTTAGTTCCAGCCCAGTCAACACACCTGCTGTATTTATTGGTTCAGTTGTGTTTAATTAGCGTTGGAGCTAATCTCTGCAGGAAGATAGATCTACAAGAGTAAACTGTTGGTGAACTAGTGATTAATGTTCTGGCTGATGTACAAGTGTAGCAGATCCAGGTTGGAGAGAGCCAGGTACTGGTAGGAGAGAAATCTCCCTGCAGTTAATTTGGATAATAAGTTTTACCAAGTTTAGGCACTGCAGTCTGACAATGCAAAACAAGTAAAGAACAGCCAATTACCCACTGACTGATGTGGGTTAAAATGGAGCCCAAATTAGACATCTGTTCTGGTTTTGCTGACACCCTTAGGGTGTAATGTATCGTATCATAGACTTTTAATTGTAAGATAGTCACCAAAATTATGGCCGAAATGACAGATAGAGAGAATGAGAGTGAATAAATGAAATGGTAATAATCAGCATGGCTGTCAGTGTCTGATGGGAGACTTAAAGGAACAGCTTACACATTTCCCAAAAACAAAAATACAATTATATGGAAAACACGATTGGATTTGCAGAATTTTTTAACTCTTTTCCTTAAAATGGAGGTTTATAGTGGCCAGGGATTGTTGTGCTCCAAAAAAGATGACTTGTGTGCTGTATTCGTCTTTAGAACCCATATAATAGGTTTTTGGATCATGTGGTGGACAGTACAGAAAAGAGCTGCATGAACATGTTGCAGAATTTTCAATGTAAGAAAGAAGGTCAGATATTCATATAACAGTGTTTTCCGCCTCTTTCTTTAGAGGACCATGTGCTTTTGGCTTAGTGTACACGGTCAGTATCTACCCTGCTAAAATCTGTCCTGTGACCTTTCTCCTCAAAAACATGCTCTCTCTCTCACACACACACACACACACACACACACACAAACACTACACACTGCTTTTCTCCCTTTTAATCTGTCAGGCTCATGGGAAAGGGTCTATTTAGTCACGCCCCCTGATTGATGCAGCACCATCAATTTAACCAGGCAATCTCTCTCACACTCGCTATGGCAAGCTGCTTTAACATTTATTTAATTTAATGTCTCTTTATGTTACTAGTAGTTCCTTTTTAATTCTTAGTAAGCCATTCAGTATTGACTGTAAGATAAAATTCAAGGGAATTTTTATTGCAACATAAACACATGGTTGCAAGGTAAAAATTCTAATGTACTGATTTAATTAAACTTTCTGTTATGTTGATTTTTTTTTTTTTTTGGGGTAGCATTTTGTTGAAGAGTAGTGCTCGTAGTTAAGTTATGGGTGAATAATGAAGGTACACTAAATTGACCTTTATGAGCAATGATGTGCTAATGCCAATGACAAGTAGTGTCTTTTTCATTAACTTTGTATGTGAAATAAATTAGGATGTACTATGCTAGCTCTTGATTTTAATTGAAATAGATAAGATTAATTGATTCCAGCACCACAGCTCAATTAGTTGCATAACAATTTAATTTAATCAACTTAAAAATTAGTGTTTATGCTACAAATTATTAAGCTCATATAACTTGTGTACTGACATTGCAATTGTTTGCCATTGAACGCCATTGAGTTACACTGTAAAAAAAAAAAGAAAGAAAAAAGATTGTTTTAAACTTCAAACTAAATAAAACAAAGATGATTGGAATAAGTTTTACAAGAAAATACAGCTATAGGTTTTCTACTTTGAAATTTCATGGTTTAATTAAATGTGTTACTCGCTATTTCTTTGTACTTAATTGTGAAATTTACTTGCTATTTCTGTGTAAAAATTATTTCTACACTTTTTTTTTTCAGTGTACCACCTGAAAAAAAAAATCACATTTAATTCGTAACCATTCGTGCCATTTGTTTGATTAAGAAATGAAATTTGTTTCTACACTACTTTTTTTTCTGTGTTGACTTGTTTTTTTAAACCTGGGTAGTTTTAAAGAATTCATTATTTTTTTAAAAACTGGGTAGTTTTGAAGTTCGTTTTAAAGAATTAATGTTAATACGGCTTGCCATAGCCTACACAGATACACACACATACATGCGCACATGAGAAAGCGACAGCCGATTACAACCTCCAGCGGCCGCGCGCACATCTGCTTAGATTTTTACGTAATATATACGATCTTTCTGTGAGCTTCGGGTCAAAGAGACGCCTTCCGTTTTGATTTACTGAGCATCTGCTTTTTTGTAGCAATACTGCTATGTAAATACGCGCAAGGTTTCCGCGCCGTCCCTTTAACCTGAAAACGATCGGACTCTGTCACCTCAGTGCGCAGTAAGATCGTTTTTCATCGCTAGCGACTGCGTGGACGCCACTGGTCACTCCACTGGGCACCTAAACGCATCTTGCGTGTCTCTGCGCACTCGACCTTTTTACGATGTACGGCGAGGATGCGCTGGCGTTAACGGCACCGTTATGGTCGCCTGGTCCCCTGAAGATGCACTGGATGTAGAAGTATAGCCATCATGACTGCATGTGTGAGAGAGGGTGCTTAAGTGTGTGATTGAACAGAATGGGGAAAGAACAGGAACTCTTGCAGGCGGTGAAGACGGAGGATCTGATTACCGTCCAGCGGCTCCTCCAGAGACCCAAACAGGGCAAAGCGAGTGAGTATCACACCCACCGATCTTTAAATGTCTCATCACACCCATCACACACCCCCTTGCTATAGCTGAGCTTCAGCGATCACCTAAGCACACACGGCTTTGTAATTAGTGATATTATATATAGCAAAACACTTGGCTTTGGCGAAATAAATAAATGTTTCTTTAACAATTTTGTACGTTTTCCCGCTAGATTGCTCGTAAGAGCATGTGGGGAAATGACTTTGTAGGCCTTATGCATATTAGTGTCGTTGGCTCGACAACCGGTTCTTTTTTCAGAACAGTTTCCAATTTTAAAATGTATCGAAACTAAATAATTTTAATGACGTTCACGAACGGTCCTCGACCATGAGTCCACTCCCCTCCCGCGCGTCCAATTTGGTTTCTAAACGAACGACTCCTATCAGCTCCTTTTTAGTGAATCACGGCCAGTGTCGTCCGAATGACACTAGAGTGAGTCGGTCTTTTTTAGGTAAAACCAACGCAGATATTTACATTAGTTGATTGTAACGCGAGTGTTCCACTTGTGACGCGTCGCTCAGTGTAGATGGGTTGTCAATACTTGATGCTCGCTGTGTGTAACGGCATGAAAGTGGCGGGCCGCGCCAAATCCGCTTTGATGTCCAGATGAGCGCGCGCTCGGATATGGCAGGTGGCTGAAGATCGCCGAAGATTAAAGAGATGAAGTCTTGAAGGAAACGTGCAGATGGATATTGTCATTTCACATTTACAGTCCATTAGATTCTATATCAGATTTTAAGTACCTGTTCATAATATATAGATTTATGATGTTGATAGATACCATCTTATGTTCTTATATTTTTTTTTTGTCTAAGTAGGCCACTTGTTTTTCATATCAGATTTTGTGCCTATTAATTTTTCAACAAGCTGTTCTTCAAATGAGATAGATAGATATATAGATCGATCGATCCTTGTTGGGAAGCATGAAGCTCGGGAGGGGAAGAGAGATTATATTAGTGAAAAGCGCCAGATGTCGGAGTGATAAAGTGTGTGAGTACATGAGAGAGAGTGAGAGGCCACTTGACTCACTCTCTTGGGCGTCTGTCCATTATGACGTGTAAAGGGGCGTTCATAATAACAGCGGTTTTATCATTGTAGGTTACCAAGTTATATTACTGTTGGTCGTAATTATGGCGAGTATGGCATGGTCATGTGCTTTGCCTTCAGAGAGATTAAAGAATTTAAAACTGCCCAGAAAGAATGCAAGTACACATTCTGTGTAAACACTACTTTAAAGCAATAGTTATAAAAAAAAAAGTAAAAAAAAAAAGAAAATTTTCTTAGGCTATCCAAGATCTAGATGAGTTTCTTCATCAGAACAGATTAGGAGAAATATAGCATTACATCACTTGCTCACCAACTGATGCTGTGAAAAGGTGCCGTCAGAATGAGAGTCCAAACAGCTGATAAAAACATCACAATAATCCACACGACTCCAGTCCATCAATTAATGTCTTGTGAAGTGAAAAGCTGTGTTTATAAGAAACAATTGATCAAGGCATTTTTTAACTTCAGATTGTTGCTTCCTAAAACACAAGTCCTCTATTCATAATGCTTTCTCCAGTGAAAAAGCTATCTTGTCTGTATCAGGAGAGAAATATGCACAGATCAAGCACAAATGTGAAACAGTTCTAAACAAGTTGGTTAATTTTGATGTAAGAGGACAACAAAGGGATGGACTTTTCACTGGAGGAAGTGTTATTATGAATTATGGACTCACCAGAAGTGACAGATCAAAGATAAAACTTCTTACAAGCACACAGCATTTTACTTCACAAGATGTTAATTGATGGACTGGAGTCGTGTGGATTACTTGTGGATTTGTGTGATGTTTTTATCAGCTGTTTGAACTCTCATTCTGATGGCACCCATTCACAGCAGAGGATCCATTGGTAAGTAACTGATGTAATGCTACATTTCTCTAAATCTGTTCTGATGATGAAACAAACTCATCTACATCTTGGTTGGCCGGATGGTCAGTAAATTTTCAGCAAATTGTCATTTTTGGGTGAACGATTCCTTTAAGGCCTGTTCACACCTAGAACTATAACAATAACTATAAATATAAAGGTTTAAAAGTTATTCTAAATGTAAATGAATAGCAGAGTCCACACCACAACTATAACTATAAAGGCACATATGAACTATATCATTGGAATCAGGTGATGAACGATAAAAACATTGACAGCCAATCAGAATCAATCCTGCTTGAGCTTAAAGCAGCAGACCGCATAACTAGGGTTCGGTACCGAACTCGGTACTTTTAAGGGTACTGACCGAATTGCATCGGTTCTACCGAGTACTGATTCACGTTAAGTCAATCGGTGCCAAATTTTGGTACCTGAGAATGCATCTGGGCGCATATGCTACAGAGAGAGAAAGAGAGACCCTGTGACATGATGTCACCCCTGCAACTTGTTCAAACAACACACAGGGTAAGCTGAAGAGTCCATTTATAAAAACGTAATTTACTCCAACTCATGTGTAGAATGCCACGCAATTTTTGTCAAAAGTAGGTCTGCCACTTAATTCGAATCGTGATATGAACTAGTGTCTGTGAATATTAAAATGCAAAAAGATGGTTTAAATAGGAATCCTGCATGTTCCGCTTGCCTCTGTATGTATGAATGGCGGAAATGTGGTTTTGTTTACTACACAAATACTGAAGCATGCATGATGCTCGCAGTGATTTTTGGCCTCTGTGTCTTACTATATGATGGCATGAACACAAAAACTTATGCTGCATCCCAGTGTGCCTATTTTATGCCCTCAAAGTATGTACTTTTTTGGTGAAGAAAAAGTACACACTTTTGAGTGTGTAGTAGAGGAGTAGGCAAGCTTTGGGACATACTATGACGTCATACAGATGCGTCTTTAACTGATCATTCTGTCTTATAGTTACACTGTAAACTGACCTGTCAATCATCTTGTCACATTTAACATCCTCCACATTTCATTTCATTTAACTTCCTACTGTACTGGAGAGAAAAGAGGTAGCACGTTGATTTGTGAGCCGTAGGTCTTCATGCAGAGAACTCTGCTCATATTTTCTCCGTTATGCATTTAAAAGTTAACAAACAAATGGATGTTTATAAAAGTTCACATTGCTGTTGCAGATTAAATATAACACAGATAACATTAATTATTATTATTATTATTATTATTGTTGTTGTTTTTATTTAACACAGTTTTTTTTTGGGTTAAATGTTGATTATTCGTAACTCAAACCCCTTTATACTTAACCATCGGTCACATGCATCCACCATGTTTGTAGTTTTTTAATGCTTTTTACTTGTGTTTGTAGTTCTCAACCAAATCATTCCTCAAAGCGCAATGGATTGTGGGTAATATTCGCCATTAGAGTGTGCACAGATCTACTCTTCAAAAATCGACCTGAAATAGTAGACCATCCGGGGACTTTTGGCATAACTCTTTGGGACACACTTATTCTAATCTCACATACTATTTAGGATGGATAGTATGAACACTGGGAAGCAGGATTATTCTCCAGAGCTGCTGTGAGAATCACTTCACGAGAATTTTACTGTTTCATTTGAGAAAACTAGCATCATCATACTGTATACATACAGAAACGTCATGGCGACCTGTCAAAATAAAGGTACAGTTTAACATGTAACAGAAATATATTACTCTTGTATTACTTTTGTACAGTATAATGTACATCTTTAAATATTCAATTTTCTATAAAATTTAAATAAAACAATTCAATGATAAAAAAAATTAACACCAGATTAATCACTTAATTGTAGAAAAAAGTACTACAATTATTAGCTTATTAAAAAAAGTTTTAAAGGAATATTCAAAACATTTTTTCCCATGTATTATTTTCAACAGTATACCTCAGTTTGTTTGCCAGAAAATAAATGGGTTTAATTTTCATTTGATTTAAAATAAATATTTGATTTGTTGACATTTGATTTTCAGAAAAATTAAAACAAGAATTTCTGGGAAAAAAAAGAAAGAAAAATAAATAGTTTGTAGGGCCCCATTGTTCAAAATGTTGAAATTGAAACTTTTGGACTTATTTTTTCACTAAAATAGATTTTTTTTTTTTTTTTTTTTTTATTATACAGGGAGTAAAAAGTTACCGTGGGGCACCAGCACCAAAATTCAGGTACCAGTAGTGTACCGGTTAAAATGTGAACGGAACCCAACCCTGTTGTCTATCTAGTGTGTAATATTTATAAATAAAGAAATAAATAAAAATGTTGAAATTAAGAGGTTTGGACATTTTTTTTTTCACTGAAATAAATGCTTTTGTTATTACACAGAGAGTAAACATAGCAAGAAAAACAGGATGTGGATGCAGATGTGATTATTTTGGTAGGTCAGAAATTATGCTCAGCTGGAATAGCTTTTCCTCTCATTTATAAAATAAATAGTGTTCTGTACATACAGTGACTGTTGCACAAGATCAGGCTCACACACCCAAAACATACAGGCATACATGTCTTTAATTGAAATGCAATTACCACTTCCAGTGCTGGGTAACATCCCAGGTGGTGAGAGATGCATGTCCTGCTATGGTAGCAGGGGCGGCCTGAAATGAAAGCAGGCCATTCTGTGTGTGTGTGTGTGTGTGTGTGAGAATAGCTATACTGAAGACGTCCTTCTTTCCCTTGTGTTGGTAAAGAAACCATTCCTTTCTTTTCTGGTGCAGTTTTAGGCACAATAATTTTTAGAACAGAGATGACTGAAATTGTTATACCTTTAATTTGACAATATTATGGAAAAGTATATGCCGGACAGTGCACTGTTGAGTAAATGTTAGGTTTTTGTCGATGATCTTTTAAGAGAGTAGTTACTGTTTCTTCTTTGAAGGAATGGTAAAATTGAGGATTGACTGATGTGTCAATATGTCAGATTACATACACACTTTGTGTGATTGTTGCTAAACCCTTGCTAACACCTTTACATCAATGTCCAATATGTTCTCCGCTTATATTGTAGGTCAGTTAGTATAGGCTTATAAAAGAGCTGTTGATGTTCCTGTCTCAGATACCTATGTCATCTCTCAAGAGACTACTAAATGAAATTGTATGTTCTCTTGTTCTCTGAAGGGTTTATTACATGACAACCTTAAACTTTCTCTTCCTTGACCTTTTTTTGACAGCAGCTCTCTTACGCTTCCCCGAGACTACATCAAAAAATTTAAATTTGGCACAAAATTTGGTGTTTTGTTTGATTTTACTAAATTAAATCTAGTTTATAATATATTAATATTTCTATATTACTATGTATATATCTGTGTTTTGAACACACTAAATGTCAGTTTTATATACAGATGATCAGAAAAATAGAGTTGTACTGTTTTAGGGAGTGGCCATTGGCTCTTGCAAATATGAATATTCAATTAAGTAGGCGGAGAATAAAAGGGGGCTGTGTTCTTTTTTCCTCAGATGTCGGATGTCTGAGCTAGGAATTACATCACATCCAAGTTGACCGCATTCAAGTACACAAGTTGGAAAACCAAGATGGATGTGTCAATTGTTAACAATAGCAGTCGATAAAAATAATAGATAATGCCGAAATATCATATCCACAGTATGCACCACTGTGTTTAGTGAGTTTAGTGAGACAGACAAACAGAGGTGCTAATAAACAATAGATTAATACTGTTTCATTTATGTTGATTCGCTGAGCACCAACTTTGCATTTAGAAGTCAGGGTTGTTGCATTCCTCTTGCATTTGACTCGAGGGGATGTTCCGGCAGTAAAAAGTTCTTACTGGGATCTTGGAATTTCTGGGTTCCGTGTACAAATAGAATGCACCATTATTAGGATTGTAAATAGTTGTTATTGGTAATGAATAAGGTTATAGTTGTGCCCACAGTTCGGTTTAGTCTATATATGACATTTGTGGCTTGTTCACATTAGAAATTAATCTTATATTCAACAAATTCTTTTACTCTTAACAATTTCATTTGAAGCATTTCATGCTTTTTGTTGTTTTTATGTTTTTAAGAATGAATGTGAATAAAACCGATATAAAGTATGTTTAACTAATCATTTCTTTATAGATAAATCATTTTCGTGCCTCCACATGCATTTTTCTGTCCTCACCAGTATCTGAATATATTGATTTAGTAGAGCAGATGTCCATAGACCTCCCAAACGATTAAATGAGTGCCTGTAAGAATTCTTATATCTTATGCATGTTGATTTGACACTGCTACCAAAAGAAACTCCTCTTGTTCTAGAGCAGTTGAATGTTGCTCTTACATGGGCAGTTAACCACTGATTGTTGACACCAGGGCACCTAAAGCACCTGCTACTGTGATTAGCATAAAGAATAGGGCAGTAAGTAGCTTAGAGTTCAGTTTGAGCATGCTAAAATATATTTGAATTAACCTGACTACTTCACATGCAGAAATTAATGTTATTTAAAGGGCCAGATCAGGTATAAATAATGTCACCTTATTACGTACTTGAACATTAAAATGGACTGGACCATACAAATCATATTTGGGGGTTCAAGCACGAAGTGCTGAAACCCTCTTGAAATTGCTCAGATTTTTATTAGGGGTTCAAGCACGCAGTGCTGAAACCCTATTGTAATTGTTAGGATTTTTATTATTATTATTATTATTATTATTATTATTATTCTTCCGCCTTAAAACTGAACGGGCAGCCCAAACCGTAAGGCCTAGAGAGCTGAAACTTGGTCAAAAGGTAGTAGTCAATTTCGCTACTCAGGCGCTAAGAACCGGCCCAATCGGCCTAACGGGGGCGCTACTGCGCAAAAAAACTAAAAAATTTCAGACATTTTTGGCCCGCAGTCGTAAACCGTTTGACGTAGACTCAAAAAAATTACATCGTTGTAATCCTTGGGTCAGTCCGAACAAAAGTGGAGTCCGAAATTTTTGCTCTACGATGCACGGTTTTTCGGCAAAATTGTGTTATATCCGAAACCTACTTTTACGAACTAGTCCTAGGTTTTTCACCTGATCCAAACCAAACCACTGCAGAAATATTCTCTGTACACTGAATATCAATAATTATCAAAAAAAAGTAGAAATTTCAACTCACTGTCGCAATGGGGCCCCAAAACGTTCGAAAGTGAAGGACCAATTTTACACAAAAGGCTATAACTTGTGAATGATATGAGATATCTTCACCAAACATGGTACACATGTGTATAAGCCCAATCTTTGGTCAAACAAAAAAAAATGCGCTCCTTTGCCACTTGTGGGCGCTATAAGACCAAAAAAACATATAAATGGTTATAACTAGGCTAACATTAGTCCGATCGACTTGAAAATTGGTATGCAGTGTGTTTGTCCAAAGGGGCACAAGTGTCTATGAGGACATTCACGTATCTCAAAAAACATGGCCGCCATTGGCCAAAATATTTTAAGCACCTATTTGACAGGGTTAACGGAGGTCGATCAGAACGAAACTCAGTGGGCATGTTCGACTCATGACCCTTAAGGTCTGTAAGAATTATGAAAGAAATCGGCCACTAGGGGGCGAAATTGCGTTTTTCAAGAACATAAACGATTGTATATTGTACAATTTTTCACACATCAACAAAATATGCATATCATTTGATAGATCTCCTCATACCAAGCAACTTTGTTTGATGGATCTCCTCTGTCAATCAAATTGTTCATTAAATATTCTCAATTATGTTAAAAACATACTATTGCGAACTAGTCCTAGGTTTTTTGCTCAATCTCGATCAAACCACTGCAGTGCAATTCTCTGGATGCTCTAGATTAATAATTATCAAAAAAATGTTGAATTTTGTCGTTTGGTTACTTGTAACACTGTCATTTAGAGAAGGGGCGTGGCCAAAATATACCCAAATGCCTATAAAATCTAAAAAAAAACTCAAAACTTTACAAAACACAGTGAAATCATGTGGCCGATGACTCTTAACAAGCATGCCAAGTTTCATGAATATTGGACCATAGGTGGCGCTATACCAGTAAATAAAGTCTCCAAAAACACAATATTTCAATTATAACAGAAATAAATTGTACAAAAAATGGTTCATATATTCACACATACACTATATCTTTATATCGTAAGATAGATCTTCTCATGCTGAACAACTTTGGCTCTGGGAACAATGTTCTCAATAAAACTCTTAATTAAATATTCAAGATTAATTAATAAAGATAATTTTGCGAACTAGTCGAAGGTTTTTCACCCGACCAGAACTAAACCACTACTGAAATATTCCCTAGACACTGATAATGAATAATTATCAAAAAAAAGTTGAACTTTCAACTCACTGTCGCAATGGGGCACCAAAACGTTCGTAAATCGAGGACCAATTTTACGCAAAAGGCTATAACTCATGAACAAAATGAGATATCTTCACCAAACTCGCTACACATATGTAGGAGCTCACACTTTGGTCAAATAAACAAAAAATACGCAGATTTGCCACTTGGTGGCGCTATAAGATTGTAAAAACTGTAACTGGAAAACCGTTGGACTGATCGACCTGAAATTGTGTATACAGTGTCTTTGTCCAAAATGGCACGAGTATCTATGAGGACATTCGCGTATCTCAAAAAACATGGCCGCCATTGGCCAATGAAATTTGAGCACCTATTTGACAAGGTTAACAGAGGATGATCAGAACGAAACTCGGTGGGCCTGTTCAACTCATGGCCCTAAAGGTCTCTAAGAATTTTGAAAGAAATCGGCCACTAGTTGGCGCTAACGAGTTTTATGGCTCAGTAATCACGTGGTGTTTCACAAATCAACACAATATGCATATCATTTGATATATCTCCTTATAATGCACAACTTTACCTCAAGAACCATTGCTGTCAATCAAATCGTTCAATAATTATTCACAAATATGTTAAAAACATACTTTTGCGAACTAGTCCTAGGATTTTTACCTGATCAGAACCAAACCACTGCAGTAACATTCTCTGGACACTCTAGATCAATAATTATCAAAAAAATGTTGAAATTTGTCCTCTGGTTTCTTGTAACAGTGTCATTTATTAAAGGGGTGTGGCAAAATATACCCAAGAGCCTACAAAACCTAAATGAAAACTCAAAACTTTATGAAACTTGGTGAAAACATGTAGCAGATGACTCTTAACAAGCATGCAAAGATTCATGGAGATCGGACCATAGGTGGCGCTATAAAAGTTAAAAGGGCATCAAAAAACACAAGATTTCTATAGAAAATGACCTCAAACTGTAGAACATGTTCATATATTCACACAAACACTAGATCTTAACATCATATGATAGAACTCCTCATTCTGAACAACTTTGCCTCTAGGCCTAATGCTGTCAATCAAATTGTTAATTAAATATTCACAAATAAGTTAAAAACTTACTTTTTGCGAACTAGTCCTAGGTTTTTCACTTAATCTCGATCAAACCACTACTGAACAATTCTCTGGACTCTCTAGATCAATAATTATCAAAAACAAAATTGAATTTTGTCCTTTGGTTAGCTATAACAGGTTAATTTAGAAAAGGGACGTAGCCAAAATACCCAAAAGCTTATAAAACCTAAACGAAAACTCAAAACTTTATGAAACTTGGTTTAAAACATGTGTCAGATTACTCTGAACAAGCATGCAAAGTTTCATGGAGATCAGACCATAGGTGGGGCTATAACAGTAGAAAAGGTCTCAAAAAACACAAGATTTATATGGTAAATGGCCTCAAATTGGTTGAAAATGCTCATATATTCACACAAACACTAGATCTTCATAACGTATGATAGATATCCTCATTCTGAACAACTTTGCCTCTGGGACCAATGTTGTCAATAAAACTGTTAATTAATTAAAAATTATATAAAATAAATTAAATAAGCTACTTTAACGAACTTGTTCAAGGGTTTAAGCTGAAAATCAATAAAACCACTTCAGTACAATTCTCTAGCCTCTCTAGGTCAATAATTATCAAAAAAAATGTTGAACATTTGCATTTGGACAACTCTAAACCGGTCATTTTCTAATATGTTCTTTACGTAGTGTACCCAAAAGCCTACTAATACAAACAGAAAGCCCAAAAATTCTCAAGTGTAAAATAATCAATAATTTCTTTCTAAACAAGCATGAAAAATTTAAGAGAGATTGGGCAAAAAAATATCACTCTAATAGTTAAAAAGGTTAAAAACACAGTGTGGTATGAGAATTTGCAATTTATAACCACTAGATGGCAGCGGAAGACCACTAATGGGCTCATTCAGCTAACTTAAACAGTACTGTTCAAAGGTTTGATGGATTCATGCTTAAACATTATCAATCACTGTTATAACATTTTAAATCTCATTGAGTCAAAGTTAACGATTTTGTTCATACAGAAATATTAGTTTTTACAATTTTGTCAGATTATGATTAGAGTGAAACCAGAAAATGACATCTAAACTCATAAAAAGAAAACACTTGCAATAAGTTTTGTATCACCTATCACTTATTTTAAATATCAACATGTGTGTGCATGTATCTGTGTGTGTGTATATGTGTATATGCGTCTACGTGAATATGGTTATAGAGTATTAATATAAAAGTTTAATAATTTAATTTCAGTGTGTGTATGTGTGTTGTGAGTCTGTGAGCCTATTCTCCATTTTGGATGTGTTTAACTGTCAACCATACATCAAGGTTGGCCAAGACCACCTCAAAGGCCTTAAATTGCTTGAACCCCGGTAATTGCTGCTTGCAGCTATATTTATTATTTTTATTTTTGTTGCGTAAAACTTATCGTGCAGACCAAACCGTAAGGCCTAGAGACTTGAAACTTGGCCAGATCGTAGAGCTCAATTTGGGGAGAACCTATCAAAGTTTCGCCCCAATCGGCCTAACGGGGGCGCTACAGCGCAAAAAACTAAAATTTCAGACATTTTTGGCCCTCAGTCGTAAACCGTTTGACGTAGACTTAAAAACTTTACATCGTTGTAATCCTTGGGTCAGTCCGAAAAAAAGTGGAGTCCGAAATTTTTGCTCTACGACGCACGGTTTTTCCGCAAAATTGTGTTATATCCAAAACCTACTTTTGCGAACTAGTCCTAGGTTTTTCACCAGATCCAAACCAAACCACTGCAGAAATATTCTCTGTACACTGAATATCAATAATTATCAAAAAAAAGTAGAAATTTCAATTTTCGCGCGAAACAGTACGCCAAAAAAGCGTCTATGCTAACGTTAGCCAAATGTTATTTTAGCTATAACTCTTGAATGGAATGAGATATCTTCACCAAACTTGGTACACATGTTTATAAGCTCAATCTTTGGTCAAATAAAAAATATTGCGCATCTCTGCCACTTGGGGGCGCTATAAAATAGAAAAAACACATAAATGGCTATAACTAGGCAACCATTCGTCTGATCGACTTGAAAATAGGTATGCAGTGTCTTTGTCTGAAGGGGCACAAGTGTCTATGAGGACATTTGCATATCTCAAAAAAACATGGCCGCCTTTGGCCAAACAAATTTAAGCACCTATTAGACAAGGTTAACAGAGGTTGATCGGAACGAAACTCAGTGGGCATGTTCGACTCATGTCCCTAAAGGTCTGTAAGAATTTGGAAAGAAATCGGCCACTAGTTGGCGCTAACGAGTTTTTTGGCTCAGTAATCATGTGGTGTTACACAGATTCACACAATATGCATATCAGTTGATAGATCTCCTCATAATGCACAACTTTGCCTCAAGAACCATTGCTGTCAGTCAAATTGTTCATTAATTATTCACAAATATGTTAAAAACATACTTTTGCGAACTAGTCCTAGGTTTTTCGCCCAATCAGAACCAAACCACTGCAGTAATATTCTCTGGACTCTCTAGATCAATAATTATCAAAAAAAAAATTGAATTTTGTCCTTTGGTTAGCTATAACTGGGTCATTTTTAAAAAGGGGCGTGGCCAAATATACTCAAAAGCCTATAAAGTCTAAATGAAAACTCAAAACTTTATGAAACTTGGTGAAAACATTTAGCAGATGTCTCTTAACAAGCATGCAAAGATTCATGTAGATCGGACCATAGGTGGCGCTATAACAGTTTAAAAGAGCATCAAAAAACAAAAGATTTCTATGGAAAATGACCTCAAATTGTAGAACATGTTCATATATTCACACAAACAGTACATCTTAATATCATATGATAGAGCTCCTCATTCCGAACAACTTTGCCTCTAGGCCTAATGCTGTCAATCAAATCGTTCATTAAATATTCACAAATAAGTTAAAAACTTACTTTTGCAAACTAGTCCTAGGTTTTTCACTTAATCTCGATCAAACCACTACTGAA